>NW_010325175.1:0-535 GCF_000700745.2 Antrostomus carolinensis | reverse complement strand
TTAGTCAGCTTTCAGAAAATACGGTCTTCAAAAGCACTGCCTTAGGGCTGCCAGAGCACGCTATTACTATAAATTTAACATCAGGTTTTAGTTTTAGGACGTTTTTCTTAGCTGTAATCTTGCAAATTCTAACCATCCTCACGAGGGTGCGTGTGCATGCAGGCACCGACCTCTCCTGCCGACAGTCCGGTTTGCTGAAGGCAGGGACGGCACTGACAGCTCCCCCCACCCCGCTGCTCGCCAGGAATAATCCCGAGTGGATTATCGCTGTGTCAATCCACCGTGCACACTCAGCAATTCGAATGATACTGCAAACCCTAATAGCTGTCATTTATCTGGTAAACAATCCTCACAGAGCGACGGATTAGTACAACAGACCCAGGTGTGTCCTTCTGCGTCGTTGCGGAACGGTAACTCAAACTCGACTCTTCGGAAAATGCCAAAATACAGTTACACCACAGACCGAAGCCAGCACGGTTAAGTAACAGCGACAATAAACGTACATTGGGACTTCAAATCGCACTGCAAGCACATC
>NW_010325174.1:110800-118488 GCF_000700745.2 Antrostomus carolinensis | reverse complement strand
CTAGTAACCCCACATGTTAATTAATGACCTCAGATGACCCCCCAAGCAAGTATTTTGGGGTCAGGTTGACCTCTAGTAACCCCACATCAGTGACCTTGGATTACCCATGTTCTAACTGTTGTCCTCAGATTCCCCCCCAGAAATGTGTTTGTGTGATTTTTCGAGGTCACCAGCTGAGCTCCTGGGTGTCCCCTCCAGACACTTGTGCACCACATTTACTTCACAATGTGGCTCCAGCCAAACTCTTTCCATATTTGTTGGTCAGACACCCCCTGAGCCATCCGACTGAGCCCACAGAGTTCCCTGAAGTAAGTCACCTGGGGACCAGAAGTACTTCAGGGCATCCACTAAGACTATCTTGGTACCCCAAAAGAGTTTTAGGCTCTCCTGGGGCTCAAGAATTAGTTCCTATGATCACCTAACATCCCCTGCTTGTCTCCTTGTGAACATTTGACGGCACCAAGGTACCAGTGACGTTCCTTGGGGTGACACAAAGTCAACTGCTGTTCAAGTGTAACATCTCAGCCACCCTCAGATGCTCTGCAGTGCTGGTGGCAGATGGAAGGAGTTGCTCTGGGATGAAACCACTTTCAGATTTAGATTTCCTGCTCTCCCTGAGTGCATCTCCCAGGCACGACCTTTTGAGAGGAGCACATGAAGAGGAAGAAGGGTGACTCCCACGGGCCTTCCCCTCTGCTCCCCCCAACAGAAAGCAAAGTTTAATGAAAGAATAATGTAAAAACCAGGAAACAGGCAGCAGAAGTTCTTTATTTCAGGTGGAAGGGTGAGAGGGGCTTGTTTTGCTAAGAAAACTGTTACAAAGTCAATAGAAAGCATCTTCCATCCACGTGACCTCTTTCCATCACATACAGAGTCTGTAAAGCTTTTGCAGAGTCTCGGTCTCTGAAGGACTCTGCAGCCAGTCCATCATCTCTTCTCTGGGCCTCTTGTAACTCATTGCTTGAGTCCATGCAGCTCTTCATCGTTCACCTTCTGGTTTTGGCTACTGAAACCAGTTAATGGCACCTTAGTCAGGAGCTGCCTTTTAGGAGGAAGCTACAAAGAAAGAGAACACATTTCCTGATATCCATGCATGTGGCTGGAGGAGCAGCAACATCTGCTTGGAGACTCTCCGCCTTTTGGAAACAACGAGGCCCTCTGTGGTAGACCCCTGTGAGTTCTTTAAGGATGGAAAAAAAAAAGGAAGACAGAAAAACCCAAACCAGTGAGGGGATTGGAGGGGAAAAAAGACCATAATACAAATTGTTCCAAGAGGGGAGGAGGGAGACTGGCTACAGGGAAAAAAAAAACAAACAAACCAGACAATGCAAAGTCCAAACTTTCATCTCCAAATGCTCAGGCTTTGGCCAGCACTAACCAAACCAGAAAAGCTCTCTTACCAGCTTTTTCATCCTTGCTTTTTTGTAAGCCACGTCCTGCCGGAGTTACTCAGAGCATGGAGACAACAAAACTCCAAAGTCCAAGATGACCTATCTTCTATCCGGGTACCAATATACAGGTGAAGATGCTTCCACTTTGCATTAACCTGGTGAAAAACCAGAAGAAGACCTTAAGCACCCAGCAAACCCCCAGGGAGCCAGGGCAGCGTGGGGCAGGCATGGAGCAAGGCACCTCCCCACACCAACTACAAGCATAGAGGAGGCACAACCTTACAACAGACAATAAATAGTGTTGCAGGACTTTTTAGATGCCTCTTAGAGGATGAGTAGGCTCATAAATTGTAGTGTGCTTGGCCATGCCCCGCAACAAAATGTACCACAGGCCAGACACTGCTCCCTTCAAATCAAAACACATACAGACACTGCTGCAACCAGCACGTGACCATTTCATACAGCACCACCAGCTCCCAGTTTCAGTTTTGGTCCCCACTCTGTTTAACTGGCTCACTCACCCTGTCAGAAAAAAATTATTCTGCTGTGACTCCAACAAAACCAGAGGTCAGAGCACCAGCTGGTGTCCGTGAACTTTCCGAGCCTGCCAGACACTTCTTCACAATGCAATATGCAGAGAAGCAAAACACCAGGTCCTCAGGTAAACTCTGGGCAAGCTCGGTAACACCAGTGGTGGTGGTTTGATTGAAAATATTGTTTCAGCCTTTATTTAATAGTTTAGTTACAGAGCAGACTGCTTTTCATTAGCATTTTAAATAGACATTACCAGTGTAGTTAATAACTTCCATGGTATTTTTACCCTCCAGCAACTTTATTATTTATCCTTAAATTATAAATGTTCTGCTTTTCTCTGGTATCTTATTACTTTTTTTTTTTTTTTCCTCTGCTAGAACCCCATAATAAAACATCCAGGACAACCATGGACTTGTGAAAGAAAAAAGCAATGGAACTGAAACCAACCACCTACCTGGTCAGCAGGAGATCAGACGTCACGTTCAGCTCTCAGCAACTTGCCTGTCAGCCTGGAATATTGCTGTAAAATCCAAGCAGTTATGCTACCTTCACAAAATCCAAGCAGTTATGCCACCATCACACTGGTCCCTCAAGCCAGATGAAGTCAGCATGTGCATATCTTTGTGTAGTTTGTGCTGGGGGGGATTATCTGAAATACTGCAGTTGCAGAACCCTTTCCAGCAGCATAAGTTACTTGTTGCTTAAATAACAAGCATCCAAGAATAAATGTCACTTTGAATTGTCCCTTTGACTCATTAACCCCCGTGCTGCTCTGTCCATGTCTACACAGACAGACACCTCCATAAGCTGGAAATGAAAAGAGAAGACAATACATCACCCTAAACACACTCTGCTCCCTGCTGATTTGTGTTTATTCAGCAGATAGAGCCAAATAGATGATGTGACCTATATGCTCTGGTTATAGATTTCTCATCTTATTGAAATTTAATGTTTTGGCAATCCTAGCTGCTCCTCTGGGACTCTGGGCTTAGTCTGTGTCGATATCTCAGCTTGCAGGAGCTGAGGCCTAAAATTAGTTCCTCAGATAAAATCCTAGGGAAGTTGCAAGGCTGAAAGAAGAAGCCTGGAAATAAGTGGTGGTGGAAGATACTTTGAAAAGCAAATTCAGTGTGTTCCTTGTAGGGAAGTCATAGCTACTTAGCCTTGTGAAAGAAAGAGCATTAATTGAAGAAGCAGAGTGCAACTCTCTCTTATTCAAATGTATTGGTTGACTGAAGTTGGAATATTCAAAGCAAATTTTTCACTTATTGAGCAAGTACCAGCTCCTGCATCAGAAAGAAGTGCAGGAGAGCTGATACAGCTGGTTCCCTTCCTCACTATGGCCTTGACGTGGTCTCAGAGCACCCCAAAGGCTGCCCAAAATCCCAAAGGATGAGAACTGGTGATGGCAACTGTGTTACTGGAGTAACACCCATCTCCTCTCCTGCACTGATACGATTTCAGAATAATTTTCTTATGGATGTGGAATGCTGTCTTGTTTTTGCTAGGATAGAGCTAATTTTCTTCTCAATTCCTCGTATAGTGTTATGTTTTGGGATTTGTTATGAGACAAATGTTGATGATATACTGATGTTGATAGTTGTTGCTAAGAGAAATCAAGGATGACCCAACGTCCCATGTTGTGTTAGTCTGCAGGTACAGAAGAAACTTAGGGGAAGCATAGGAAATTAGCAAATCCAAACTGGCATTTGGATATACCAATGGGATATTCCATAATATAATGTCTGTCTTTCAATTGTTAAATTGTTTTTATCTCAACCCATGAGTTTTCTCACTTTTACCCTTCTGATTCTCTCCCCATCCCATTAGGGAGGGTGAGTGAACAGCTGTTTGGTCTTTGACTGCCAGCCAGGCTAAAACCACCACAGATGCCTTTCAGATCTATCAAAAGTATTTCAATATGTTGAAAATTCAGTCACATCATGTCATCTCCAACTTGAAAAATAGCTAGTTTTTCTCCTTCTCTGCCATTTCTGCATCAATAAAGCTACTATTGAACCTTTGGCGTTTACTCAAAGAGCAGCAAAACTTGCTGGGAGCCAGGAGTTATTAAACGATAACGGGCTAAACAGAATTAATGTGACTAAGTAAGGTCTAAATGAGATAGCAGCAGCTAAAAATGCAAACATCAAAGACAGGACATTATAAACAACTAAATGATATGAAAGAAACAGTGAAGCATTGGTTTCGGCACAGAAAACCTTTCTGACAAAAAAAATGTATAAGCGTACAGAACTGATTCCTTGAGGAAATGCTGGCAGCACATTGACGGAGCAGGCAAACTTATGGAGCCACTAGAAATTCAATGCAAGACAGAAAAAATATTCAGTGAAAGTCATCTAAGAAGTGCATGCCATTTCTAACTTCTGCTAGTGCTGGGTGTTGTGGGACTATGAGTTCTGAGCAAGCTATAATTAGAAAGCAACACAGGCCTCAGAAGTTATTCCTATTTCAGCTATTTCTAAGGGCACTTTTAATTGGCATTATTCAAATACAAACTCCCCCAGATATGAGTAATGACACAGTCTTTCTAAATTATTCCAAGTTTCTCAGTGAGAAATTATTTTAGCATAAGCTAGTTATCTCCTGTTGGTCATTTAAAATAATAAGAAAGTAACTTTGGTAGATTCTGAGCTAAACCTTGAAATTGGTTTGCAGAGAAAAAGAGAGAGAGAGAAGTAGCTCAGGAAGGGAATTAGTAACAGAAAGATTGTTGGAAGGGAAAGCTTCCATGTGTTCTGAAGACTCTGAGCACTAAGATATATGCATATGTGTGTGTGTGTGTATACCCATAAACACCTCAGAAGAGATCAAAAAAACACCTTCAGTGTTGGCAGTGTGGCTGCAGAAATGAGCTACAGCCATGAGTGGAGAGCTGCTGTTTGTATCCTTCTCACATTTGAAACAGCTCATTCTCGTGACTGAACATAATTCATCAAGGATGTCTGACTCTATCACCAGTTGCTCCACTTAATCACAATATACCACTCTTTCATTAGTCATTTGCATCAAAAGGATAATAACACTTAAAACAAATTCCTTATTTTCCAGAGAGCTCACCGTTAGACAATTCTTAATATGACTACTCAGGATGCAATGACTTTGAGCAACGACTTTCTCTTATCGTGTATTTGTCTACAAAAGACCCTGCACGACTCCTTGAATAACCAAAAGCAAAGTAAGGAGTGGGGGTGGGGAGACGCCTGTTTCCTAATCAGCTCAGGAAGTTTAACAACACTGAAATTTTGCAGACTCCTGGCACGTACCATTTCACAGAGAGCTGCTGCAGAGGAAACAACGTGTGAGGCAAGTGAGGCTGCATTCTGATTCATACCCCTTTGGAATTTAATTAACAGATCGGTTGATGTTTTCTAATTATCTGAAAACAGACACGTACTGGATAGCAGCAGTGCGCCTGGTGCAAGCTCCAAACAGTGCGTGCCACCAAAGGACATACGCTTATTGGTGTTTTTTAGTAGAAATCCAAACCTCTAACAGCCTGAAATAAAGGCTCCCTTTGTGGCTTTATTGGCGGCGGACAAAGTTCTTGCACTTTCAAAGCAGGCTATGAAATTTCTGACAGAGAGGAATGGGCATTGTCGGACCTGCTGGAGCCATCAAGGAAAGCTGAAGGCCATATTTCTCCTGCTTCAGGCATTTGTCAACACAACAGGGTCACCAAAATGCAGTTCTTTTCTCTTAATTTGTTTTTCCTTTCCCTGTGGGATAAGGCTCCCTACCGAACACGGTTTGTTCCACAAAGGATCTCTCAAGCAAACTGAAAACAGGCTGGTCACCTGTGGCAACTTCATGCTATCTTAGTATGGTGTATACAGTACAGTATTTGTAGTGTAGGTGATACAGCCTGCTAAAGGTTGAAAAAATAAGTATAATTTATATGAAAAAATATACAGCCTTTACATTAGATTTTGGCAGCATTTTTAGGAAATCTCTGAATTTCTAAGTAAAAAAAGTAATGTTTTAATTATTTAGTTCATATAGTCTCACAACTTTCTGAGTCCCCAAATAGTTTAGAAATCGTGTCTATGTACAGGCAGGTGGGAGTCACATCTCTCCATAGGAGCTGCATCCTCCATGGCTGACGTGTCTCTGCCTTCCTCTTCATGGCAAGGCTTCAGAACTCAAGGAAGCACAGCCTGGGTCTCCCTCCCATTTTCCCTTCTCCAAAGACACCACTTTGCTCTACCTTGTTAACTGCCACAAATGGCTCCTACAGAAAGAAGGAGAATTTGATTACGATACATCACAGACCGAGGAACGTGAATCAGCATCATTATCCCACTGCAGTGTAGAACTTCATCATGAGGAGAATCTGAAAAGTGACAATTTTGGCTCCAAATTAAATGAATTCTTGAATTTCAAGGAAATTAAGCCTGAACTTTAGGTTTTATCAATCAGTGATGCAATTATTACATGCAAATATTGTTTGCAGCTCCAGGTATAAGTAGCTCAAAAATATCTGAAGTTGTTATTTAGGTTAAGCTATGTTTCTAATAATAACTTATGCATTATAAACGTAAAGGATTACAAAATAATATGAGAAAGAAACACCTATAAAATAGGTGTTTATTCTCAGTATTCTCACTGTCATGAGGTACAATATTCTTATACCAAGGTCAGCTCTTTGATTCAGTGGTGTCAAGTACCATAGAAATGCTGCTAACTGGGCACATTTATCAATAAAATCAGCCATTTGTATTGAGCCTTTTTTACAGTAGCTGGCTCTGTCAGCATGGAAAGTGAGGTCAAAGTTAACAGGGTGGCAACGATGCCTCTATTCGCATCCTCCACTCATTTAAAAGATCACCACATTTCCAATTCATCACATTTAAAATACAAATGAATTTCACAAATTAGATTGGAATCCATGAGCAATTAAAAAAAAAAATAGTGAGTCCAACACCATTATCACTGTATTAGAAAACTGGACTGGAATGTCATCGCTTTGGTAACATAGCAAAAAGTGGTCCTGTAATTGACACAGGATAGATAGCTGCAAAGGAAAATAATGAAGTTGCCCAGGGTGAATTTGAAGCAGTGAAGTCTTTTAACTAAAGACAAAATAATTGGAAAGTTTTAGCTAAGAAATAATGGGAAAATGAACAGAAGACTATCATAGAAATAGCTTGTGTAGGCTTAGATAAAAAATAGAGCAACTGAGACTTGAAGAGAGCATTGACAGTGATTAGAAAAGTAGAAACAGAAAATTAGAGAAAATGACAAAATGTTATGCATAGATGCCACCCTCTTTTAAATCATCAGTTTCTATGAAGTTATTCAGAAAGTAAGGTATGAGTTAGGAAAGGTGGTGAAGAAATGCGCCCGCACCATTGCAGAGGCAATCTTCCTTTAACGAGGAGCAAATCCTCTCTGGGTTAATGGTTCCTGTGGTGCTGGGGTGTGTAAGGTGTTATCTGCACTGTTGTGTTTCTTCATCTGAACCTGGACAGCAACACAGGGAGACGTCACGGTGTGCCCTGCACATACACATCACCGATGCTTAACATGGCCCCAAGCGCTGGACTTGGCACCAAGGCAGAGCAATGTTCCCAAAGTGCATGAACATTGTGCAGACAAAATCTGCTGATTGCATAGGTGCAGCTGGATGGAGCAGCTCAGCTGGGTAGGTATAGGCTGTGGTATTTCTCTACAATCCTCAGCTGAAACTACTGTCTCGAGGAGATTGGCTAACATTCAGAAGAAATGGGTGCATCACTAAAT
>NW_010325174.1:54806-110783 GCF_000700745.2 Antrostomus carolinensis | reverse complement strand
TTCCTACACAAATTTCTGAAAAAGCAAGGGTGCACTTCTGGGATGATGTGTGTGGCATCTTGAAGCTTGTTACTGGGATCTTTCGGTTTCCCTCACTCACTCATCATTACTATTTTGCTTATCACAAGTCAATCTTTTAGCCAGCTAACTCCTTAAAACAAACTGGGTAAAAGAAACAGAATCCTGTAAGCAAAATATTGTTCTGTACTCTACAAGCATTTTGCAAACAGTTCACACCGATTTCAATACCAGACTGGTGTGAGCATTATAACCAAGGGGCCTTGGCTGCAGTCCCACTTGATAATAAAGCAGTTTGGGCACAGCCCTCCTGCCTGGCTCAGTTTCATCCAGTCTGTGCTCTGAGGGGGATGCAAAGATGACTCTTTCTTTCTATAAACATTCCTTATTCAGGAGTAAATCATCAGCTGCTGTGAGAGAAAATAGTTTCAGATTCCCTCTTCTTTTCTTCCGAAGGTGCTGTTCAGCTTGGTGGGAAGATGCTCCAGACACCCCTGTTTCTGGGTACCCTTCACCAGTAAGAATGAAGTGGCCTGGAGCTGTAGCTCTGTCCTGTCCCTGCTCCGTTGGGAAAGGCACACGCTAACTAACTACATTTCCATCTTTGCAGTGCTGCTAGGCGTGGTGTGTATGTGCACGCAGGGGAGGATAGCAGAGGCTGAGACTTCAGCAGAAGAAAGGAGGTAAACTTCCACAGAGTGCTGTCTTGCTGAAGCTGTTACTAAGTACATCAGAGAAGGAAAAATCCT
This sequence comes from Antrostomus carolinensis, assembly GCF_000700745.2. Taxonomy (NCBI): domain Eukaryota; kingdom Metazoa; phylum Chordata; class Aves; order Caprimulgiformes; family Caprimulgidae; genus Antrostomus; species Antrostomus carolinensis. The sequence goes on along the minus strand of NW_010325174.1, from coordinate 110,016 downwards.
CCCCCCTGCTGTCACCTTCCCTTGTGCCTCTTCACAAAGGCAATCTATAAACTGGAAGAACATAAAGGGCAACACTGAGAGAATGTAGTAGTGTTAGCACATTCTGAGTGATGAGAAACAGCACACCTCACCTCCTCATAAGATACAGTTACAACAGTACAATTTCTTTAATCAGTTAATCCCACTGGTTCCAATTTTCTACAGATTGTCCAGTCTTTGCTTAGATTTTTCCTTTGCTCCAAATTTTATTTTTTATTACTTGGTGCAGATGTGCTCGCAGAGGGATTTTTCATGACTATACTCTGCTAACTCACAACTAAAAAGTTGTCAGGAGCCCTATACTCTTTTTAATAGATGATGCTTTCATAAAAGACACATTTAAAACCATAAGCAATACTCATGAGCAAATATACATAATACATATATATAACAGAAATATCCTTTCCTACAAAAGTTAAGGAATATCTCAGAGAAGAGATTCCAAACCTCTAACTTGGTAATATGCATGTGTATCAGCATCTTATAGTATCTGTTCATTTAGCATTAAAATTGATTGAAGATGGTAACTAATAACCACATAATTTGCTCCTCCCTCTTCTCTCCACTCTTTTAAATAACCTTTAAATACTTAATATAAGATTTTTCCTTCACTGTTTCTACCCCAAGTGTTTTATTTCCACCCAGTAGCTGGAAATGGAGTTTTGAAATAAGCAGTGGTGGTTGCAAGGACTGCAGCAAGGTTGGATGAACAATTAAGATAATAGTGAGGCTATCCAGCTGAATAATCATTCAGATAATGATTGCTGTCTCGGAAAATTGTATGAGGTACGGAATAAAGGAAAAATCAAAAGGAATTCCCTTTGAATAGATGTTTGGCAGGGCTGAGTGCTGCAGCAGCATATCTGAATGATAAAGGATGTTCACTAAGACAAAAGCAGTATTCTTTGCTAGAGAAGAGGAGGATTTAATTTCTTGCTTTTTTTTTTTTTTAAACCTCCAGCTTCATATTTCAAATGCAAAGTGTTGCTTTCTTGGATGCTCAGTTAATTGTTTTAAAGGATAAGCTCCAAAAGAAAGAAAAAAAAAAAAGTGCATTTACCTTTGTCTTGCCAGAGCACAGAAGTGGAAACAAGCTACAGAGAGGATGTACTTGGGAAGTCTGCACAGGAGGAACCAATCTTTGTGCTGATTCTCTCCAAGGTAACAAATAATGACTTGAGGGAGAAGGAATATGGGCTATAAACTGTATGATTACTTGGCTGTCTGGGCACATAGACTTCCTGGGGCAGGTACAATACTATTGCATCCCCTCATTTGAATTTGTTAATCCAGTAGATTTACATTCTCTGAGAAGTGGGACACCAGACACATTAACTACACCTTTTTCTCAGGGAGCCAGATTATAACCTTTACGTTTCACTTACTGACAGCTGCTATGAGTCACCAAGGTGTCACAGTCATGAATGCATTAGGATGCTTAAGTGTTTATTACTGTGGCACCACATCTTTTGCAATCCAAGAGTTTTCTCAATTACATTTGTAGATTTTTATTACTTGGAATAAGTTTTGATCTATATTGTTTATTGAACTGGTCTTAATTTGTTGTTTGTTTGGTTTTGGTCTGTTTTGGGTTTTTTTAATAAGAATTTACTAATAAAATCCCAGGAGTATGCTCGTTAATACAATTGGTTCAAATTTTTTATGGTTTAAAGATCTGCTATTTTGGACTAGAGGGGAAAAAAAAAATGCATTGTTTTGCTTCAGTTTCCAGGAGAACCAAGCCTCCCCTTTTCACAACCTTAATGAGGCAGCAGTCTATCCCCAAAGCCCAAATGACATTTTTCTGAAATAGTTCAGGCAGAATATATTGAACATGCACCCCTTGCAATATAGTTGCTAACAGAAGTAAATATTTCAAATGACCTTTGCCAGGCTCTGTGTTTACCAAGGGTATTAATTAAACTTCCATGAAAAAGTCCGCAAGGATTACACAAGAACCAGGAATAACATCCCTCTGACATACCTGGCCTATTTTGGGTGTCATTCAACTGACAGTACAAGCTATTTGTGACCTGTCACCCTTTTCATTAGTCAATCGAAAAACTCTGTATTCTTGGCTTAAAACTCTAGACAGAATTACAGACCTCTAGTTTAGCAGCAGCAACTTTCCATTTCACTCAGCAGGATGCAAACCACCAGATGCTCTGAAGGTGCTTGGAAATCTGATTTGGCTGGCTGATATTGTGTTCCTTGTGGTCCTAAGCAAGATTAAAAAAAAAAATCACTTTTACCAAATGATCTATCTATCAAGCTAAGATTGATTTTTCAATAGTTTCATAAGTACAATCTTTAGCACTTATCTATAAACGTATGATTTTGGATGAGAGACGTAAATATTATATGCCTGAAAATATGCAGTCCTTTTGAGGGTGAGAGATGTATTCTTCTATTCTACAAAGCAATAATCTGTAGACTCAACATCCTACCTTTACTGTTTCAGTAACATTGAAGGAAGGGAAGAGAAGACAGCCTCGACTATCTTTCAGTCCTAATGCCCCATATTAGAATATATTAAAATGTACTTTTTTGTCCTCTGAAAGTGGCCTGACTTTGAAATGGCAAAGTAAAGAAAGCCAAATTGAGTGAAATTTGTCTCTAGAGGCAGTAAAACATATGCAACACAATATATGCTCCTTCATGCCTTCCACTGAGGAGCCTTCCTCACCTAGAAGGACCACTGACTCTCACTGTAGCCATGAGAGTTTGTATTAGCTGAAGCTCCATCCTGCAAGTCTCACAAACCAGGTTGCTTTGTTATGCTACATGTGGCCCCAGGTGACATTCATCTAGAGAGTTTGCATTTGCATGTCTCCAAAGTCTGGGAATTTAAAGTACAGGAAAGTGTAGAAGTGTCATCGTGCAGTCTTAAATGGGACCTGCCTTTGGGAGCACCTTGCTCGGATCACGTGGCAAACTTTACAGAGCAGCTTCTGGAAGAAGGAAGAATGATTCTGTTAATTTTGCATTCCTGATAAAGTTTTAAACTCACAACAGACAGGAGCAGACAGGAAGATGAACATTTCATCTAATTCATTAATCCAATGTTTTACATTTTTATTTGAAAAGGAGTGTCAAAGCACACTAAAACTGGATACAAAGAAAACAGAGGGTGAAAACAAAAGCTTAGGGAGACAGATAAGCTACTCTGAGATAGGAAGAAATGCAAATCTCCTGAGAATACACTGGAAGGAAAAACATACTGGAGAATTTAAATGACTAACTGAACCTAATTTCTTTTGTTATCACTCTCAGTAAGCAGAGTGGTTTTTTGTTTTTCTCTCCTTTCATATATTTATGGAATACTCTTCGTGGCAATTTAAAGATACTTATATGCTCTTCCAGGAAGACTGAATCATTGGCCTCTTTACAATTATCCAGTTGACAAGAGAAAAGATGATTGAATCAGACCTCCATAGTAGGGAGGGACAACTGGAGTTTTCTCCCAAAATTATGCCTTGTTCAATCTCATTGCAAAGAATTTATGATTAAACCATAGCAAAGAGGAGGTATATGTGTGTGGGGATCACTATACCACATAAACACAACTATAACTCACTATATTTTATTTTGAACACAGCTATAATACAGGTGTTCTCCTAGATGACAGCTTGGATCCAATAAGGAGATAACTGGGGATAGGTGCTAATGTCTTGTCAAAGTTATATAGATTCCTTTTGAACAAGACATCTAGTTTAAGTGCTCAATGCCAACTGAATCCTTATAACCAAAGGCAATAATTGCTTGCTGCTGATGTGTATCCATGAATAATTGAAGGACTTGCCTTTCTCTATCCTTACTTTGGCTCCCGGGATTGAAGGGACCCAGGCTTTGCATTTATTAAATAGATCTAATCTTGTTTTTTATTTAATTTCCATTTTTATTGCATTTCTATTCTCTGTTCTCATTCATGCTAACATTCTTCCCCTATTGCTACACACAGGGCTACATGTATAATAGCACCAAAACAAAAAGGTGCCTAAAAGCATGTCTTGTCCCTAGTGCTTGCATTTCTTTAAAAAACACAACATGGTGGGTTTTCAGGGGAATCTATAGTTGAAATATCTATAGAAGAGCTCTTCAAATGACAAAAAGGCATTTAAAACAAATCATACTACTCAGTAGGGTTTCCTTTCCTTCTGTAAGAGGGAAGCACAAGCAAGCCCTTGTGTTACATTTCACAGTAATTTTTTTTAAGTCAAAAAACTGCAATTATGATGATAAGTTAAGCTTCTTTTTCTTTATGCAGTCTTAGAATGTGCTACAGGCTAGCAAACTGATGTTTTCCCTACGTTTATTACATCCAATGGCCAAAGAGGTATGTTTATTCTTGAGAGATATCCTTATCAAACCCTCTGCATGTGAATTTTAGAAGAGCATTTTACCTTATCAGTCGAGCAACACAGTCATTTTCGTATTCAAGATAAAAGAAAGAGCCTGAAGATAATTTTATTTACACACACAACTGCACGCACACATATATATACAAAATATAGGAATGTTATCTTCCGTATCTGTTTAGGCTCAGATAAGGGTTGTTAACAGGTAGTCTTCGTGGCACATGTGGACTAACAGCGAATGCCAGTAGTGGAAGGAATTTCACCCTTTTCTAAGCACACAGTGCTAAAAAACCACTTATCTGGGGCTTGATCCTACTTCCATTTAACTCAGAGTCAAAAATGTCAAGAGGAAGAATATTAGATTCATTATATTATTTTAAAAAAATATGCAAAGTGCTATATAATTCAGCTGTTGACCACTGCTAAATGCAGTTTAATAGGCTAAATTAATGCAGCATGCAAAATTTATATAGGTCCTTACAGTTCTTTAAGAATATGCTATACATTATTTAAAGAATAGTAATGTCAGACCTTGGCTGGCTATTCAGAATGAAGGATTACTTATCTGGGACTAGATAATAGCTGAATATGACAACATACTTGTTCATTCTTTTTTGAGCAGTAATTTAGGAAAAGTTTTCCACCTTAATTTTGAAACCTTAGTGTATTTTTGCAAGTGCTCAGCACTCCCATTAAAATACAGAAAAGAAAAAGCTCTGAAGTTTAAATAGATTAAGATTGAAAAAGCAGGTTTCTATTTCCAACTATTGCCTCTTTTCATTTTATAAATTATCAGCTCCACATATAAGAAACAGATATGCAATTCCTAAAGAGGGATGAAATAAATATTTGAGAATTTTCCTCTGTTCATATGCAATTTTCAGGTGAAAATAGAAGTTACTTCACTGTCTCTGAATGTTGCAGTAAACATCCAGTGGCTACATGGATAAGTACCCAGTAGGGTCATTTCTAAAGGAGATATTTAAAAGGACCTCTGCTCAAAAACACCTGAAATGTTATGGTTGTGACATTCACTTTTGGTGAATGGACTACTTGGTTCAAATCTCTGCTTCTGACCAGGTAGGAAAGGGATATCAAAATATCAGATGAGTATTGTACCATGTAGGTAGAGGGGTAATGCTGGATTCACTCTCGTTTTTAAGGAGGGATAGGAGCCACTTACACCCCTACCTGCATGCAGGAGAGGAATCCAAGACAGTTAAAGGGCACAAGCACAGAAACAACTACTGTGGAATAACAACAATTAAATCATAGAATTGTTTTGGTTGGAGAAGACCTTTAAGATCATGAAGTCCAACAGTAGATGTTCATATCCCTGACCAGAGAGAGGCATAACAGCATGAAAAAGAAACAAACTACCTTGCATTCACCAAATTTATCACAGAAAAGAGCATGCACATGGGAGCTTATCACAAAACCTGCTGCTTTAGTACATTCACAGCAAGTTACCTCCCAGTAACTCCTTCTATCTCAAAGCCCTCCTTACTTTCCTGGGTAGGATTTAAGCCACAGCCTCTCCTTAAGATCTTTGGAGTCTATCCCAGATCTCTTTCTGATTTTTTAAAATTTATTTTATTGAGTTTTTTATTGCACATACTGGCCCTGCAAGTGCAATTTTCTTCTTGCTTTGTACAGAAGAGCCTAGATCCCTTATAGGAAGATACACTCGTGAAGCAGGACCCTTGTGAGCAGCTGTCAGTGCCTCACCTGCTTCTGAAGCAGCACATGGTAACTCTGAAAGTTTAATCTGTCACACAGAAGTCCAGGCAGCCTATTCCAATTCCACACGCCATGCCTACACAAAGACATTCGGCCACTTGCTTTTAAAATGCTGAGTGTAAACGCGTTACATTAACAAATGTAGAAAACAATATTTTTGATGGAGCTTGTTTTGATTTGGGCTACAGCCTTGCCTTACAGATCTGGAGCCTATTGATAAGAGCAGTTTGTCCTTGGGCTTAAAATTGAAGACATGACATTTTTGTTAATGCTGTTAATCTCATTAGATATCTGCCCAGAAGTTTTTCTACAGCAAAATGAGTCTGAGTAGACTGGGTATGGATTTTTTGTTAACTTGTGAGACTTTTTCCCTGGCTTTGGAGCATTCACAGCTACCAAAATGAAACAGTTTATACTGTTCAAAACCCTGTAAGCCCAGTATAACTCACAACATAAGGCAATTTCAACAGATTCAATAACGTGAAGGCTACTTTCAATTTGTTTGAATGGTGCATAGACCGTTTTCTATAGAAGAATAGCTTGACAATTTAGTTTATTTCAATGAACTGTTCACATTCAACTAAGTTGTCACCATCTGTTCCACCTTACAATTATAAATGCAAGCAAACATTCTTTGCGGTTTCAGTTGGAGTACATTCCTTTTCCTGCACAGTGCAAACCATACATCTGTTTTCTGCAGAGGAATGTAGACTCAAACTGGGAAAATTTCCCTCTTCTGATACTAGAATTCTTTGAAAAGACCATAGTAGTTTTTAGATTATAACGTAGTGTTTGTGATGAGCACCAGATAAAATACAAAGTGTATAAATTATGTTTGAGACCACCAGTCCCCTTTCACATTCTCCCCTATGTTCCTGACTCTGTCTACTTGTGTGCCTGATACATCATAAAATCCACTAGTAAGGAAAACAACTATAATTTAAAAAGCCTCAAAGCGGATATTGCAATATATCCTTCTTGCTTTTTCTAATATTATAATTTTTTTAATGGAAAATTAATAGTATCTCACCATGCTGAGCATCAAAATAATGCTCATTCTCTCTCTGGTATTATGGTCATTTAAAGAATTAACTTCAAAGCACCAGTCCAAGTAGATTTCAGCCCTTTTGCACCAAGGAAGCTGTTGTATAGCAGAATTAGCATCTGTGGAAATTGATACACTTTCTTCTCTAGAAGACCTCCTCTTTCAGGCCCTTTTAAAAACTCAAAATAAGCTGTCATAAGGAAGCCCAAGAGGTTTTTCTTCTTTGTGTCTTTTTTTTCTTTTCATTGCCAATGTATAGCATTAACCTCTAGCTCACTCTGCTTGCAAAAGGCAGCTTTGCAAAATGATAGGTATGGGTCACACAGTAGTTACTGAACTGTCAATATTCAACTGTTAATTAGTTGCTAATGGTACAATTTGCCCTGACAATATTTCAGCAAAAGAAACTCTTCTGTTTCAACATTCTTGACAATCTTATTTTCTTGACATATTAAGATGAGAGCAATGAAGTCTGTTATTTCTGTCTTTATTTCTTCACCTAAAGATTTCCTTTGAGACGGTGAGGTGATAAGAAGTAGGAGACAAAGTCTCTCATCTGTAGGTTTGAATTCAGACAGGGATGCTACTATTTTCCATCATTAGATTTTAGTGTTTCTTGCAGTGCATAGACATTTCTAGTAGACCATTGCAATTGCTGTCTCTCCTGCACAGCCTACCTATGCTAGGCTACAGAATTCACAGCCTTGCCAGTATTACAAGTTACAGAAAAGAAAGGATTGGGAGGGCCCTTTCTCTGTTCGACTTCATCCTATTTCTAGAGCGTAATAATTACAGCCAGCTAAGTAGCATAATAGGCATCAAAAGAACAGTTTTTCTATTTGATGATAAAAACTAGAGTAGCATTCTGTGTCAGAGTGACAGAACTTTCATTGGGGGAAAAAAAAATAAAAATTAGAATTCATGTAGCCTTTTCTATACGCTCTCTTCAACATCCTTTCTTGGATACTGAGGAGAAGAGACACAACATTGTTTAGACCTGTTTAAAAATACCAGTAGAGTTATGAGTTACTCACTTAGGATGGTAAACCAAACCATCTTGCACTATCCCATGGGAAACCTCACACATCCAGTGAAATTAGAGACATCCCTGCATAGTCCTACCTACTGATCCTGGGAGCAAACAGGCTTTACATAGCTCTTGAGTTCATCAGAGAACAAAAACATCTAAGGACACTTCAGTCTCCTGCAGTAGACAATGAACATTATCATAGGCTTCTGAAAGAGCTAACAGGATGGATTAATTCATGAATTAATAATTTTGACAGTTATGTGAAATAGATAACTACTATTAATCCTAAATTAGACAGAGATAAGTGGAAGGGTCAAATTTCCATGGATAAGTCCTTGAGAGTCTATGTTTCATAGCCAGGACTTGATTTGCAGAGCAGCTGGGTACACATAAAGCTACTGAAGACATTTAGGTGCTGCAAGAGGTTGATATTTCTGCATGCAGTTCAGCCCAAAGCTGGACAGTTATAAAGTCTAGGCCATTTCTTAAAAATTTAACAAGGTGCCTTGCTCCAAACCAAACAGAATATATCTCTCCTCATAAGTTTTTAAACTGATAAAAACTATATATACAAAATAAAATGTACAAAGTTTACTATGGGCTCTAAAGTTAAAAGAGGTATGAATTATTTAAGGCATATTACAGTATCCTGAACAAGTGTGTAAATGGATGTGGATGGAAAGGAAGTTATAATCCTGATTCTCACAATCATCAAGATACAAAATTTATGCACAAATAGGTGAGTTTGCCACTGTGTTTTAAGCAGTTTCATTTTGCATTTTGTTCACTCCCCTTCAACCTCTAATTTATACTGGAAATGTTTTTCTGTGTTTCCTACTATGAACTGTTGTATAAGTTAAAATCTTTGAGACATCAATTGAATTTGTACCCATGGGGGACTAAAGCAATCTCAGTGACTAGGCTGGCATAAAAGAGCTAGACACAGCTTCACCACACCTAACCCTAAGTGCCCCGCTATTGTCCATGCCATAATCTTCCCAATACAAGTGCTAAAATTGCATTAATCCAGAGAAGCTTGCACTCTCAATTATCTAAACTCTTAGTAAGGAATCCAAAGGAGATGGACTTAAGTTTCACCTCCTAAGAAGGAAAGGGCTGCAGGAACGCTTTGATAGCAGAAATTTTAAGAACTTTATCTCAGACTGTGCAAGCGCATGCTCCTAGAAGCAGACTCCTGCTTTAAACAAACAATAGGAGGATTTGAAGCTCAGTTTCTCATCCTCTGGGTGGAAGCTATAAACACTGGGTTGTAAGTAAAAAAGAAAGGAAATGCACAGCACGTTTCCTCTTCCTTTCCCCTGTGTTCAGTATGAAATCTCACCTGGCTTTCTGTTCTAAGATTATTCATTTGATCAGTCTTTGCAGGTGTTATGGGGAAGGGAGAATTTCACTTCTGAATCCTGCTGGAGATTAAACACCATGCTGCTCACTAAAGAAAAGACTTATGTGTTGGCTCAGTGGACGAGTACTGAGGTATCCTAGTTAGCGGACAAGTAGGACTCTACAGGCTTAACTAGTCAGACTCTAAGAAGGCTTTGGAGAATCTATATTTTGGATTTAGTGATTTAAAAAAAAATTAAAAAATAAAGCAGTTGAGCTTTGTGCATTCTGCAGTTACAAGCAAATTCACTGGCCACAATTACAGGCAGTGGTTTCTGCAGTACTACGGTTTCCTTTGCGTGTGTACATCAAAAGGAGTCAACAGAGGTTTCTCTTGTAATTGGGATCTGTGTGTTGCTGAATGCTGATAAGGTGGTTCCCCATGCACCAGCAGACACTTTCTCTGTATTTATAGACTTGTTTAAAATGAATATGCAAAGTATTTTGGACTCCTGTCTAGCGAGGTGCATTTCTGAAATTTATTTCATATATCATAATATATTTTGATAAATCCTATAACATGCATCCCAATATTATGGTAACAGATGCTTCAGGAAAGGAATATAGGTGGTTGTAGTAGTCCAGATTGCACATACTCTGATGAAAAGGGATCAAAGAGGTTACTTGCTGCTGGTTTTTCAGTAATTTTCTACTGTTGGCTGGTTTCACCCCAGTCCCATGAAGCACATCACAGAAACTCTTCCCCTAACTAGCTCTACTGATTATCTTTTTGACTATTCTTTGCAAGCTGATTCTGGAAAGACATCAAGGAGTTTTCACATTGTGATCCAAATAGCACCACTGGCATGCTCGTGCTCAGAAACAAATGAAAAATTGAGATCTTTCCAGGAGCATAATATAAGTGAATAAAGATGTCCAAGCTTGAACTAAAGATTTTTCAGTTACAAAAAGGGAAGACAGCAAGTGAGAAGAAATTAACTCTTTTTTTTTTTTCCCTTGAAATTTTCCTAAAAGTAATGTTAACAGAAACTCAGATTTTTGTTCACATAGATCTGTGTACAAGGATTGATAACCTTCTAAAGAGTTCACAAACACAACTATTCCTTGGATACTTATATATATATATATGTATATATAATTATAGCCATATATACACTGAGAAAAGTAGTAAAAAAGGAAGCTTGGTGATTTTTGGTGACATCGTTTTCATCAGCTACAACCTGGCAAAAAGACATTTCATTTATTCTTTTGGCGTGTCCAGAGTCTGTGCTTTCCATATTTTAATAGCTTGTTTTCATTTAAGAATTCCATGTCCTGTTCTGGCTGCTGGCAACTTTGTAGTCTTTCAAATTTCAAATCACTTATCTCCTCCTTCACCTTTAATTTACAGACTTGATTACTTTTCAAAGTATTGGAATTCAAGTATATTTTCAACAGTTTAGTTATCTTGACTAACACCATTTTAACGAGTGCTCTGCCTTACTGTATCTTACCAGGTAGTATTTAATTTTTATTCTGTATTTTGTATTCCAAATATCAACCCATACAGTCTCTGAACTGTAACTCTAAAGTGATCTTCATTTTTAAATCAAAATCCAACCCTGTTCACTTGGGGGGAAAAAAGTAAATTTTTGGCTTGAAGATTAGTTATGTACTACCTACAACTCCATTATGAATAAGTCAAAAAACACTTAAATTTTAAAGGAGAAAATGGCTTTTATTTTTTTTACCCCACCTGAAATGCCTGAGCATATATGTTTGTGTGGTGAGACTCAGGGTCATCTGAAGCTCAGAGCTTGATGAATCATTATTAGTCAAGGAAAAATACCAGATACTACCAAAACCCACCCCAAACTTTAAGACTCTACCTTTCCCCTTCTCATTCTTTATGTGAACGTTCTTCATGTCACTTCCTTGCACAATAGTCAGTCCTTAAACTGACTTTTCTCTTGGTTTATTCATTTTCCAAATAACCCTCTCTTGCAGAGAAACCAGTACATAACTAGTGGGTCTGACTGTGCCACATTTAGTTAGAAGCCATTTTGTCTATATATATACACACAAGCCTCAGATACATCTGTGGGAAGCAATAAAACCAGAGATATGAATTTATGAATTTAGATTTTTAAAAATGCATGCACAGCGCCAATGAACAGTAATTGCAATATGTAACTACACGCACAAACACAATTAGACACAGAGATATGAATGTATAAATATTCAACTTGCTTATTCAGGAAAGGTTGCTCTAAATGAATGTTAAATAATAGCACATTTGTTTTGCAAGCTCAATTATGTGATAAATATAAGAGCAGTTTTGTGATAAATAACCAGGCTTTGTTCAATGTTACAAGTCAAATTGCATTCATATATGTATTCTGGGTCTAACACTAAACATATGGGTAACTGATACACTTTAAAACACCAATTTATAAGCCTGCAACCTTTGATTTTATATTTTTATCCCTTGTTTGCAGTAATTGTTATGCGAGAAAACTTGATACCCCATATACTAGAGGACATATTAATTCTGTTCTGGTTTTGACATAAAAACCAGCAGGTCTTTCTGTAGAGCCTCAGGGGGTAATGCACTTTATTCTGCATAGTGGAGCAAATGTCCACTATTTTCCTGAGTCCAAAAGTCCTCCGCACCTACAGAAACGAGGTCAATGGGTCAGGCTTTGCAGTGCATATCAGGCTTTATTATGGCAATAGGTGGAAAAAGAAGTCAAATTCATTTTAATCTTCTTTATTTTCACTATTCTGATTTCAGTTCCTGATTTCAAAGCCACTGACTGTAAAGTATTACATTAGATCCAACTGAGCTAGTGTCATAACCCCATCATTACAGACAATGTTGCCACCACATAGAAAATATCAACAATTACATATTGAATTCAGTTAATAAGAAGAAGGAAAAAAATTCTGCCTTGTTTTATAAGGTATTTAGAAATTAAATTAGCTGCATGGGTACAACTGTATTTTTCAGGCAAAGCAAATATGTTGCCCATGTGAATATTAAATCAGATTAAGAGTAGTTTAAAAGTACATTCCTGAAAACAGTAACTCCAACAAAGAATCTGTACCTTTTCTTTCTACATGTATAGTGCAATGACTTTGAGAAAACCTGTCCATCCCACACCATGGTAATCTCAGAAAGGTCAAGACACTTATTCAGACTAGATTCAGGCCCAGTGTAAACCCTGTTTAAGAGCGTAGGATGATTTTAAATGAAAAACGGGCTGAACTCAGCTCTCTTGTAATTGCTGTAAAACCAGCATTTTGCTGCCTTCAGTCACTGGCTTAAATTGGAAGTCTGGGAAGAATGAAGAAGTTTAAAAAGGGGCCAGATATAAGTGTGAAGCTAGTTTAACAAACTGAGAATGTCACAAAGGCAATATCTTCCCTTTGCTCCCTCACATCTAAAAAGTTTAAAAAAGAGACTGGCTGGATGAGCTTTAGCAGTTCACTGACCTCATAAAGCTGTGTCCTGGATGTCACCTGGGAAAAAAAGCAGTTTTTGCTGAATTGTAACCTGGTGTGCTGGCCAAGGCTCAAGCATCCTACAGACCTGCTGGCTTGGGTTTTCATTGTGAGCTTTTATTCTTAGGAATGAATCATTCTTATACATTTCTTCAGTCTTTCAGTAGTGATGAGCCTGAACTGTGAAGTCAGAATTGTGAATAAGACCCAAAACTCATCTCATATTCATTTCAAATGGGAGTCTTACTACTGCATTCAGACTTAGCGAATAGACGTGAAATTACTGAAAGAAAAATCAGAACCAAGTGCTTCCTGGGCTTATTTAAATATATGCAGCCAGTAACTTTGAACTACTGTGTTTCTTATTTCTACCTCATAATTTTCTTGGTCTAGCCCTTTTTAAAGACAAGTGAAAAACAATTTTATTTCTCCTTGCAAAACACCAAGTCCACTTAAAACCATGGAGCCAAATTATGCCAGTAGAGGAAATCACATTGCTCTTCTTGTGAATATATTTTAATTTACATTGTCAAAAACCAGCTAGCAGAACTTGCGTTGAAACCATATTTTCCCCTCCCTCTGTTACCAATAAGAATTACTCACAATACCTTTTGGGGAAGTAATAACATGACATTTTGCACTTCAATGTGATAGGTACAAGGAACACCCACATAAAAAGATTAAGAAGGTGGCTTTACTCCTTCAGAATATACAGAGTATACTCCTACAGAGTATATAATTTCTTGTATACAACAACTTGATGCGACTGAATTGTGTGGTGAAGAAATACATTGTGAAATGCAAACACCTTTTTGCATTGCTCTTTGAGAGAGAAGAGAACCCCTGTGCCTTTATCCCTGCTGCAAGGATGAGCTCTATAAGCATTTGTCAGACTCAGCTCCGCAGGAAAACACAGAATGTATGTAAGACACTTTGAGATCTGTTTTAGAAAACCCAGGGGAATAGTTGCACAGCTACTGCAGTTCACAGGCGTGTTTAAGTTGTACAGTACTACAATCAATTGCCATCTCGGAGTCTGCTGCACGGCTGTCGGAAAAATTTGGGTTGGAATTACAGCTCACATGCCTGCCTTGCTTTGCCAAAGATCAGTCAGAATAATGAGAGTGGAAAATGAAGAGTCAGAACAGACCCCTTAATCTGCTGACTATACTCTTCCCAGATTGGTTTTCACTCAGCTCTTGTTCTTACCTTCTGTGACTGTTTGAAGGGAAAAGGAAAAAAAAAAAAAAAGCAAAAAAAAAAAGCATATTCCCAATTAGATTCAAAGTCCAATGAGATTCAAACATTTAGATTACTCTTACACATTGAGTGAGAGAACTGATATTTAAAAAAAAAATCATTAGGGAGTTCTGACAGGTTCGATCAAATGTGATAAAGCTGACAACAGCATAAAAACTAACTTTGAAACAGCACAAGATTGAGATGTATCAGAAAAGCAACCAAAGGAGCAAATGCTCCATGGGAGGCTACTATGGCAACAAGCTCTTCTGGGTTTTTGAGCCCTGCAGCACTTGTGTCCCTTGGGAGCCCCCACCACGCTCGATGAAACAATTATATCTGATCTGGAAATTAGCAGGAGCAGCATATGTGATTTTAAGCCCCAAATTTCTGCCTGCATGGTGCTGAGCTAGGATACAGTAAAAGACTGAGAAATGGCAGCAGATCAGAAGCTCTCTAGAACCTGTTGACACTCAAGGTTTTATCTGAAACTCGCTGGTTTTAATTACAGCTTTTCATTGCTATTTTTTAACTTTAGAACAACCACAGCAATAGTGTTGGAGCTGGGGAGAAGCCCAAGAATAAGAATTGGATGTCCCCACTGTAGCCATCTGCATTTTTGCTACTCAAGTAAACTCACATGAGAGTCAGTGAAGAGAAATGAGCATTTCTGGAGCACAACTCATCTGCTTATATTTACATATTCACTCCAAGAAGAAATGAATTGTGCTCTGTAAGTAGCTTTTTCTTTCCTCTGACTAGAAAAGAAATTTAGACAATTCATTCAGATGTTGATAATAACAGATAAATCAGCATTACATGTTCTAAATCCTAACTCAAGCACTTTATTTTCACACCTTTTCACCTGTAGGTCACTTTCTTCTCCCCTCCCTAGATTGCTCTAGAATATTTTTTCCTGCTAAGCATTCATGTACTATACAGGAAACGACTTGGTTTCCCCATCACACATAATTTCCCAGCCCTGCTGCTTCAAGCCTCTGTTTTCACATTCACTTGCACTCTCATCTCTCTTAATGTTATTTTGGTTGCTACCTGCTCTGCAACAGTTTATACTGAAACGTTTTGATTGTGGAAAAAAGTACAGGGTTTATTTCAAATAGCAAAGCTCAAAAGACATTTAAGAATTTTATATCATCCAGAAATATCCTGCACTGTGGTCATTGCTATGCTTCCTTTCCGTTCCATAAACCAGAATGAAGCTGCATTGGTTAGTGCCTTTTGATTATAGATAAAGATAACAACTGATGTATAAGATTAATGTATATTCATGAGTAGAATTATAGCTGTGCATGAAAGCACTACATTAGTGCTTGGTAATCAACATCTACTTTACTTTTTTTTTTTATTTTAAAGTTAGCACAGTCACTAATCAAAGATAATTACACCACTGCCATTTCAAATGTTTATCAGGAGTTCTGTAGGAGGAAGAACAAGTGGTGCAATTTTTTTTTCTCTACAGTTACATGTAGTACTAACTGAAACTGGGCCAATAACACTGTGATTTGGCTTTGCAGAGATTCGTAGAGTTTTGTCATGGAAATAATAATTGCAGATAAGTAATGTTTCGTATCTGAATATGGCCTTCTACCGAAAAATCATAAGGTGACAGTAAATATTAATAAACTATCACGATGTGCAATATGAAGTACAGAAGCACTGAACTACCTCTTAATGGCGAAATTGAGGCACAGAATAGAGTAAGTTTCCAATGAAGTACAATAAATCAGTGGCAAAATCAGGGACAGCATTCAGTTCCCCTTGTTCTCAGATTTAGACAACCTTCTGAAAATAAGAATGAGAAGGAAGAATCATTTCCATTCTTTCCAAACCACAGAACAACAGGACAGCAAGGTTTTAATTTCAGACTCTTACATATAAATTATGTAAGTAAGCTCTAAAGAGGACAGCTAAACAACACTTCATTTTAAATTCTAAATACACAAATTCTATGGAAGAGATGGTGATTAAAACAAATTTCTAAATTTGGATTTGGTTTAGATAACATTTATGTTATCTAAATTTTGAAATTGGAATGTGTAAACATAATAGGTAAAAAGGGTGAACTTTTAGTATTGCTTATTATACCTGGAAATCTTAAACTTAGACAAGCATAGAGATGGGATATACTGCTTTTAAAATGTTCCCATCCCCTCTGTTACCACTGAAATAGTTTTGTTCCCCTAAAACCATCACACCAGGAGCTATTCACAAGAGGTGTACAGTACTGAAGAATGTCGTTATGGCTTTATTGGCACAGCCCTGAGGCTTGCATCATCTGGGCCTCTGCAAAATTCTGCTTCAAGTCCTGGCAGAGCTGCCTCCATCCTTTAGCATTCTGAAGCAGTAAAGTTCCATGCCATTTACTTGGGAAGGATCGTTCAGAATCAGTCTCTAAAACCAAGATGCTATCAACAATCTGTGAACAGTAATGATCTTGTGGCACTTTTCAGATCAGTCCTGTTTGAACATCTAGCAATAAAATTCATTTGTGAGAACTGTGCTCCAGAATCGGTGCCTGAATTCGCTTCCCATTCTGTGATTCTTCTTTTACTAGCAATTCAAACTCCAATAAAATCCCAATGAAAGCCACAGCATGAAGTTTCTTCTAAAACATAACATGCCACTTAGGTTTCCTTTCAGACTTCTCAGTTGCAGGCCTTCGCTCTTTTTGTTTTGATCATTAACAAAGTGCAGGGTTAATACATCACCTTGGAAATCGATGGCTACATCTGGCAGAAGTTCAAGGTCTGTTCACGGGCACAACGTGCTCCATGATCTGCCTGACAGCCATTCTGATGGGTGCCTGGTGAACAGCCTGCACTCTACCTGCTCTGATGGCAGAGGTAAGTGGTTGTCTCAGCTGCCAGGGGCACGGACCCCATTTTGTCACTTACAGAGGGTTATGTTACCAGAGGGGCTCTGCTTTGGGAGGTCCCTGGCTCTCCAAACAGCAATTTGGATTTAAGAGCAGCCCTCACAAATCAAGGTTAAACATCCTTCAGAGTCAATATTTTTAAGCAAGTTTTCAACACATGCTAACGTGGAGGATTGACAGAGGAGCCCGCCATCCTATTGCAGCATGGACTCAGAGGCATCTGCGCATCAACCCATTGCCATATGGTAGCAATGGAGCTAGGCCAGGTTCTTCTGCCAATGCCAGCAGAGATCTCTACCACAGAAAGACTCTAGCAGAAGGCAACGTAGCATCGCAGCAATTACCAAGTCCTGCGCTCCTGAGGCCTGCACAGAACTCATGCTGGCTCCAAAGTGGCTAACGCTTACTGGGAAATGAACATAGACAATGCATCAAATAGTTGGGAAGCTAGTGAAGGGTTACAAGGGAGACAGCATAATCCCTCTTCTCTGCGCCTCACCTCACTGTTTTTTAGGATCAGTGTCTTCCCTATGACGTTTATGAGAATATTTGGAGTTCCCAGACAGCCAGGGATATGACTGCAGTATTTCCTAAAGAATGTGCAATTAAAATATAATCAGGAATCACTGTTTGAAACAGAATAATCCTTAAAATTCCTATTGTGTAGCTCAAATTCCATGTTACAACCCTCATATTAAGGTCTGAAAGACTGTGACTGCTTGGAGAATTAGTAACAGAGAAATTTTGTTTGAACAGCAGGTTGATGCCAACAATCCTCCAGGCATCAGCTTCTTTGGTTCTTACATAGGGCCTTAGCTTTGTTAGCCTATAGCTACCGAGGTGGTGATGAGCACTGCAGAAAGACATGAGAAACAGCCCTGAACTCAACAGCGGAGTAATAAACACATCAACATGCCACTTATAAGCAGAAATTACTGCAATCTCAGGGCCTGAAAATTAATGATGGGGGGAGGTGACACATGCACAGCATTCACTGAAAGCAGGGTAGGATTTTTATTGGCAGTATCCACCCATTTATGCTGGAACTCCTTATCCCTCATATGCATGATAATTAGAGTCCATTAACTGGGAGGGGGACAGAAAAAGAAGATTTTTCATTAATTGTGACAGCACACTAAGGGGGGTGAAGAGGGGGGAATACACTATTTATTTGTTTTCTAAGAAAAAAACCTCCTATTTCCATGAAAATGGGCTTAATTTAAAAAATAAAAAAAATAAAAAAAAATAAAAATCTGTGTTCAGAATCACACTATTCAGGATTTAATAGTGCAGCTGCTCTGTGAATCTTCATGTCTCAAAAAAAGACTTACACAGCTGCCTGCAAAAACTGGAGTGGAGACCCACAGATGGGAACATGCTGTTGATAGTCTCTGAGCAGGCTCGCTAGCCTCTTGGAGAGCCCTGAGATGGTGGCAGACCATAGAGAACTGTATTCGCTGGTGCTGATTAACCTCAGAGTGATGTATAAAGCTGCGGGAGATGGTCCATGGCATCCTGTTGGGAAGGGGAAGGAGAAGAATGGTATGTAGCATCTCAGGAATACCAGGATGAGTAACAGCAGGTCCTGATTTCTGGGTACATTGTAACTTGATTAAGTCAGTACCCCAGCTTCTCCAGTTTCATATGGGGAGTAGGAAAATAATTACTTTAAGTGATTAATTACACATTTGATTGTGTTAATTAATGTTGCATTATACATTGAAAATATGCTCCAAAGATTGACACTTCAAGACAGTAAGTCTAACTGGCTTCTGGCAAGTACGCTGCTAAGCTTCAGTTCGCAGACTTCTACATGGTTTCTAATTAATTTGTCACAGCAGCAAAGCTTTTGTGTCTTCTCTGTCTTTCTAGTTAGGCAGGAGAGAAGTGAGTTTTATGTGCTAGAGGAAGCTCTGGTCAATCATGCAAATTTTCTCCCATCACTTGCATATATGGTTAGGCCTCTGTTAAAAATAAGGCATCTGAATCCAATCACTATTGAATTTCTTTTAAAAAACCAGCCTGGAATCGCAGGATCACTTGCAGACAGTTAAAAGCTCTTGTGAGACAGAGAACAAAATGCAGAACCAATCCAATTTGCTTATAAACTGAAAGGCTTTTTGCCAGTTCTAATATGCCATTTATGATGATACAGTGATACGACTCTCATGTAATAATTACTGCTAATTTTATGCATCTCCTGGAGTAATTTAGGTTGCACCGTTATCAAACATTTCCAAAGTTTCCATAGTCTCACAGAAAGTATGCTCACTGATAAATTTCTGGTTAGCTTAGTATGCATTTCAAAGTGCAGTGAGCTGTTTCCATTTAGCTATTTTAATTATGCAAGGCCATAAGCTGCTTTATGAATTACATTATAAAAAGCATTTTCATTCTTATATTGCAATTATGCAGTGAATGTGATATCAAATGAGAATGCTGGGGTTTGAAGTCAGATTAGCAGAAACACATACATCTTTAAGAGAGATACCATCACCAGGGCCAAAAGCTGCAAGTAGGTGTAACTCTTTGGAGTTGACTTAATGCCAGCAGTAAATCCATCCACTGTTTGAAAAGGTATTTACTTGCTTTGTATCTGATAGACAGTATCTGGCTGCCTGTATGACTGCTTCCTTACTTACACCATCAAGAATCCTTCATTCACCATCTCTTTCATCCACAGACTAAACAAAATCATGTCCTAACTCTCTTCTCAACTAAATAGTTTGCTGCCTTTTGTGTGAAGACATCTTCTTCTGATCAGCTGGGGTGAGAAGTGAGCAGAATCACCAAAGCAGCGTTTTCATCACCAAAAGGAGAAGGGCTCTCATGCTAGTCGTCAGAGAAGTGGTGCAGAGAGGACAAGGGTATATCATTCTGAATGCAGAGCAGCAGTAATGACAAGATCTATTAAAGCTCCTCTTGGGACAGGAAAATCTTACACAAAGAATCCATAACATTCTCCCACAAGTGAGGCGTGACATCTTCACAACTCTCAATAAAATGCTTAATTTTTTTTTTTTAGTGTAAAAGTGTTACATCTTCTGAGGATAATTCTCCACACCTGTCAACCTAGCTGCTGGCAGTAAAGTCAAAGATTCTCAGAATAATACATCAGAACGTTTTAAAAGAAGGAGATAATATTTAAAAAATGTCCAGCAATAGCAGTGTCTGAAAACTGCAATTAAAAACAAAGTCAGTGTGAAACAGAAATGTACAACAGTGAGTTTTGATTCTCGTGCCAAATTCCTGGGGTTAGGTTGTATCCACCTATTGGGAAGACTGTGCCTAAAAATTCAAAACTTGACAGTTATTTACAGAATTAGAAAGATTCTAGGTG
This sequence comes from Antrostomus carolinensis, assembly GCF_000700745.2. NCBI lineage: Eukaryota > Metazoa > Chordata > Aves > Caprimulgiformes > Caprimulgidae > Antrostomus > Antrostomus carolinensis. The sequence goes on along the minus strand of NW_010325174.1, from coordinate 89,484 downwards.
AGCAAAACCAGAGCATGAATTCCTAAATTTTCAGTGGCAAAAGTGAGGGAGAAGATCTCCCCCTATCATAGTACCAGCACATCCTTCAGAAGTGAGAACAGTGGCAAAACAGAGCTGGTTGGCCAAGATGGGAAGAGGAGATGGGAGAGGAAGAACAAATCAGTCTTTTTTGAGGGCCATTACCCTTCTTTTGGTAATTCAGATTCTCTCTAACCCTTCCTCTATATACATTAATTTCTTAAAGATTTTAAGCAAGCAGCTTATATAGACACTGGAAATGAACAGGCACATTGTCCCTGTTGCAGAACAGGACTAAGACCAACTGATATGAAGGCATATAGCCCATGGTGTTTCTGGGACAAGTTACAGAGATGGGTAGGATCAAGCCTAAGGATTTCTTTCCATTCTTCCTTCTTAGTTTACTTTGTGGAAGCACAAAATAATAATCTTATATGGAAAGACAAAAGAAAAATGAAGACAATTATTTATTCCAACACACTAACTTTCCTCCTTAAGCAGGTGCTATGTTAATTGATTCCCTTGGCTTTGACCTTTCTGGAGCAAATAGTCTTATTTTGTTACAACATTTATCACTGGGCCAAAATGTCAGCACTGTAGATGGTGTTTTTTAACAGCGCTTGTTACAATGGCTTGCATGTAATTCTGCAAATGGAGCTTCTGACAGGCTGGTAGATATGGTATCTCCTCTAGAAGAGGCACAAAAAAAAAAAAAAGGAATATCACAATCACTTTTCCCCAGTACAAAGACACCCAACTTGATCACAAAAAAGGTCAGGGAAGATTGTTATTGCTAAATATATTATGTCTATGAAGGCAATAAAGGTGGCAGCAAGAAAGCCTAAATAGGTTTTCTTTACCAGTACCGTGACTCTGACAGTTTCCCTGCCTTTCATTTTTTCTTACACTTTGTACTGATTTGTTCAATAATCTGAATAGCTGCATTCATCTGAACCATGGTGCATTGTTAAGACTGCCTTCTTCCTTTCTTGAGTCCCCCTCAATAATGCTGCTTCTCAATGATTTTTGAAAGCCAGTGCCACAATGAATCAATATCCTGGGTATTCCGACTATAACCACAAAGATCTCATCAACCAAAAGAGGCATTTTCTCATGTTAGCAGTCTTCTTGCATACTACTTAATGAGGCACGAATATTATTATGACCAACAAAACACTTACTTGTTCTAATTGAGCTGTAAAAAACTATGCTTTCTATATATACAGTTAGGTATATAGGTTTTGTGGGTTTGTTACCATCAGTAGCCTTACCAATACACTGGTGACTTGTGGTGTCTCACTCAAAAGTCAGTAGTGAAGGATATGAAGCAAAAACTACTGCAAAGATTTAAAGATGTAACAGTGATTTGTCTTACTGGAAATACACAAGGAAAGAGGTACAGAAGCTGGGGAGAGTGAAGGAGGTATCAACCAGACTGTTGCTTTCCCCATGTGCATTAATGACAGTGGTTATGATTGTTTTAAAAAGATGTAACATGAATTTGGTGGATTACTGTAAATTTATAATCCTGTAATGGACTACCATTTCTCGAAGCAAGTGCAATACTGGAGTCTACTTCTACTAACCTGACACTAGTTTGACTAAAGCGACTCTCGTTGGAGTCAGATATGCCAGGTTTAACAATTTTCATTCAGTTCCTCATGTCTGAAGTTAGGTCAAACCCAATGGTTTACACACCCACTGCCAGGCTCTATCTGCAGTCACGTCTTTTCAACATTTATAAAGATGACGGCACTAAAAGATATTAGACGTAAGTCCTATAAACTTAAGTCCTACAAGACTAAGTCTATTTTTAAGTCTCCTGAATCTCACCTCTTCTCTGGTTAGAGGATTCATTCTTAGATGTACAGAGTCCTCCAAAGATTAAAATCTACTTTTAGGCTATCAGATGCTTGGTGACTGACTAAGGAAAAAAGGAATGAAAATAGTTTGTATCACAGTTTGTCACTTCCCCACTCACAGAGTATCAATATAGAAATTAAAGTTATTTAAACACCTTTGCCTGTGTAAGGATAATCTTTGTTCTGCTGTTGTCTATGGGTTATACTCTCAATAGGAACATGCTTTAATCAATAAAGCCTCAGAGTTACCAGGTAGGATGATAATAAGATTCTGCAGTATCTGCTTTTCTCAGGCTCTGTGAGCACATTAAAGCCTCTCTGTCCACCCACAGAACATCTCCACTCCTCATCCCCACACCCTTTGATGCTGCTGTGATTTTATTTGAAAGCCAACAAAATCTTTCAGCCAGCAAGGTGTTCAAAGCAGGGCTGGAGCTTCTTTGCAGCAGTTAATAGTACAGATCATGCACGCTAATGGTTCTTAGTGAATTGATATGTTATTATTGCTTAATTTTGGTAAACATTCTTACCGGAAAGTAGTCTCTCAATTGCAGCCCATCTAAAATAAGCTCATTTATGCTAATGTCTTTCTCCTTGACACTCAGTAAATTCTTCCTAATGCATTAATTATGACTCCAGATAGACCAATGATTATTTCATATATGCTAATTAGGAATCATTTTATTCAGTCTGCCACACACATCAGTAAACAAGTGGAATGAATTCCCTACAGAGAGGATAAAAAGACAATGATTTTCCTTCCAATGCCGCTTAGAGAATTTACCCCACAATCAAGACATAATTAGAGAAGAAATGAGGAGTTAGAAAATAGACTTACAGGTGTGAGAGACACCAAGAACATGTTCTTTCTCAATGACAGAATAAAACAGATTCTTTGCTAATTCATCCTTAGATAAAAAGTCATTCTTAGGTAATGAGTTTTTAGTATATATGATTACAAGCACAACCTCCCTCTACAAAGTAAATAAAAATTACAATCAAATTAGTTCCATTTTAGTCGAAGAAACTGATATGAAAAAAGGTGTAATTTCAGCCCTGGTTTTGAAAAAGATAGAAGATTGAAGAAGATCGTGTGATACATTACTCTCATTTCTACTCACTGAATGCCAAGGTTAAGACGTAGCAGAGAAAACTTTTAGCTCCTGATATTTATCATCTTTAGAGCTACTAAAGACCACAGTTGTAAAATTGGATCATGTACACCTCTTGTTCATGACTTCTGTATAGCTACTGAGGATATCTCCATAGAAACATAATTTCAGACTTTGAACCAACCAAAGAGAAATTTCAAATGAATGTTAAAAGAATAACATCACAGGGATATATGTTATTATGCACAAACTCTTGGATCCTCATGACATAAATGATAATATATTGTGGCATGAAATCTGACAATATTTATGTACAGGTCAGGTCCCTATATATACATTTAAGTTTGTACTTGGAGAAAAATATATTGTGCGTGGATATGACAATTCATACTTTATTTATCTCTTAATGTCTTAAATCAAGTTAACTCATTTTGTAAGTTTACACACTCAGGGCCTAAAGTCCTGCTGGGTACTTTCTGAAAACATGAATAAATAATACAGAAGACTCTGTACTCTGAATTAAACTATCAATTTTGATGTGTGAACCAATCTACAAACTAATTTGGTCTTACAAAATCAGATATTTCTGTGTTTGAAGGTTCACTGGATAAAATGGATTAATTGATCCAATAGTAACCAGGACAACCAGAAAAATAGCACAAAGTCATTACTGAACAACCAGGCCAAATGTTCAGAATCAGAGAATTACGCCGAATACATATACCGTTAGGGATATCTTGTATAAGATCTCTTTCAACTGTAATTATAGGTCTATGCTTAAAAAAAAAAAAGGCAATTGCCTGCAAGAAATTTGCATCTAATACTTTCATGAAGCCTAGCACCAGAAGAGTGGGATGAAGGGCTGCAGGCTGAGATTTTACCTGAATTATTCTAGAGTCCAGGAGTATTTGGATGGAATCTGAGACATTTCTAGAATCTAATTAGGTTAATTTAATCCTAAAATGATGCCGATGCCAAGGAGTATCAATCGTATAACTAACTAGAGTTGTTAGGATGTTAGAAGTACTTTTGTGTGTTACTTAGGCTGAAGAAAATGAAACTACCTTTCTTTAGGCAGATGAATATAAACTTTAGTGACTACAAATAAATGTAGTTCATGTCCTTAAGAAGATGTTGGTTCTGGATCTCAGAAGTGACCAGCCTAGGAAAACTTTCAAATTTATCTTGCATAGAAATTGTAATGTATAATGTGTTTATTTTTGTTTTTAAAATGACCAACCAACCAAACAAAACTTTGGAACTTGAAGAACCCTGTTGATCAACTGGGACACAGAGTACAGTACTGAAGTTATGTCATTAAAAGCAAAAGTCCTTGTGTGAAGTCATCTCTCTACATTTACACTACCATCAGCATATTTTCTTTAAAGCGAGGCAGCTCCATACGCTAAGGGTCAGCAGGTATACAGATTTATTTAATGGACAAAAAAAATGGCTGAACTTTGCTAATGACTCTCTCAAACATTAAGGGAAGAAAGTCTAGGATTATTAAAATTAACATCAGTCAGCTTAGACAGAAAATCCTTAACTGTCCAGTTAGATTACTCAGTCATTCAAACTCCTTGGAGAAAAGGGCTGCTTACAGGCTGTTTAACTACACTACAGTTCTAACAAATGCAGGATAGATAAGTTTAGAAAGCAAGCACCTCAGAAAAAAAATATTAGAAAATGTAAATTTTAATTTAATTCGTGTACTTTTGTGTATGGGGGCTGATATTTGGTTGAGTGGTTGTTAGAGTTTATGAAAAAGGTAATGAAAGATCAGATGGATACTGTTCAAAAGCATTAGCCATAATGATCACACCGTAAGCTATTAGTGGTTTTAAATATATAAATATATAGTTGCTAATGGGATATGTGTTTATGGCACCATAGCAAGATTATTTTGCCACTAATGATTTTTTAAAGAGAAGAAACTGAAATCCCAAGTTATCTACATAGTGCACTATTTAGAGAGGAGGCTATTCCCTTAATGTTAATTTAAACAAAGTTATGAAAGGCCAAGTTAAACTAACTCACATACAGCATATTGAAAACTGACTAAACAATAACGATGGTCCCTTGCTGGTAGTAGAGCAGTAGCATGCTTCACTTGTCTTACAATACACTATCTTAATATTCAGATATACCTATCTCAAAAAACATCAAATGAAGCCATGTGGAAATCAAAATTCCTACTGACTTTTAGTGTACAGAAGTAGGGGAAATTTCAATAAACTGATTTTTTTGTCCTTCATGGAAATCAAAAGCTGCAGGAAACCTTCATAATTCTATTTACATCTGTAACCTCCATCTTCTCACTAGCAGATGGTTTCCATGGTTTTGTTCATTTTCTAAATTTTTATTTATTTTTGAAACAAAGAAATAAAACCAAATAACTGAAGGCAGGTAATCAATCTTAATGCCTATTTACTGCTACACATATGAGTTACTGACTTCAAGGAAGGTGGGAGTGTCCCAGTAGGCTTCTTCATAATACCGTGTAGACATGAAATTTTCACCCCCACAGTTAGTAGAGCAAGCACTATGGCATCTGCTTGGAGTAACAGTAAGAGTACAGAAGACAGGGATACTTTGCTGCTCACTCCACTATACTTTGCAGAATTTTACATGTTTGGGACTATTATTATTCATTTCAGTTTGGATTCTCTGTTTCTAATATATCATGGTTAAATACACCATGATTAAATGAGCACAGTGCCAGATAGGGTGGGTTGGAGAAAGGTAGGTCTCTTCAGTTAGGTAAGGAATACAGAGAGATAGCATATTAACAAAACCAATTAACAAAAGCCTTTTGAGTGCAAGTCCTCTGAAAATTCAATGTGAATGCATTTTCCAAGCCCAGATGGCATTTCTAAAACATTGATAGAACAGCATCATCTCAGTGTCTCACAGCTCAATGCTATGCATATAAGACTAAATTTGCTATCAGTGTTTTTCTATTTGCAGCTGGTATTGAGCACTTTTCTATTTTTTATATGTTTCATATGAATACAAACAGAGTAAATTGATTTCTTGGTCAAAAGTTGCATTTATATTCTGACATTCAACCTAGTTTCTTTCATTTGTTTATGCAAATTCTTGTTCACCACTGCTAGTGTTTTCAAACAAATGATATCATTGTGCTCTTTATAATATTACATAGGGACAGGATCTGGGAAGCAGAAAATGCTTCTGAAAATGCCTTTCTATATTTCAAGTAACATTTGTTTAAAAGCAATTAATTTATTTTCAAGCCACTCTAGGATTTGCATACTTGCTTGCAGGGGGTAGGGAAGCAGTGCTGAGGGAAGAAGAGGATGCAATAAAAGACAGACACTTAATTTTCAAATCTGAGAATAATATTAGTCTTCACTGGAAACAAAACCTACTCTCTGGACACGACTGACATCAATTTTGTGAGAATTTTTAGAGCATTCAATATAATGATAATTTTAATTACTTAAATACATAATTGCCTGACAACTAATCCCAACCATGATTGTGGTTTAGGTTTTTTCTTGTGGTTTTTTGTTGGCTTCTTTTTTTTTTTTTAATCAGTACTAAACACTTATAAAATGAACATTCAATTATAATTGTTTATTTAAAAAAACCCAAAAAAACAACAAGGGTCTATTGGTAATTGCATTGTGTGCTGTTTACTGAGAATTTTAAAATTACAAAAGAGCTTAAAAGACGTGGATTTAACAGGGATTTGCCACACTGAGAGTATCATAACTTATCAAGTTTATGGTATTAACTAAATCTGCCACTTACAGCAGTGCCCAGCTAAAAAAAGTCAAAACAATTGTAACAACCATATGAAATTTAAACTGAAAAGAGAAGAAACTCTGTTTTTTAGCTGTGGGTTTTAGCTGTGACAGAGAATCCTTGCTGTTCTCCATCATTTTTACATTAAGTCAGCTTTGTGAAAGCTGGTGCTTCTTCATGGCATTTCAGACGTTATGAAATCCTAACTTGTGACACAGTAACCTCAAAAAAGATCTTGCAGTTGATTCACAAAATGTCCACATACTTGAAATAAAAGTAGAAGACAAAAAATGGAAGTAACAACAGAAAAACTTAATGCCAAACTCTATATATTTCATTAAATTTCACATATCCCAGTACACAGAATATCTGGTGCTGGCATCCAGTATGTGTGTTCCTCATGGCACAGATAAAACAGTCACCCTGCACCTAGAGGATTGCTTGAGTTCTTAAGAATACATTCACTCAGTTACTCTGCCTGAAATTGCACATTGTTCAGTAAAGACTAAACATTTTTTCACAAGTTCCACATTTTAAAGACTGTAAAGGATCCTAATGACTCAGAAGGAAAAAAAATATTATGCTAATATTTTAAAAAGGCAAGAAGGAAGATCAAGTGAACTACAGGCTTGACAGACAAGAAGGTAATTGGGGACAGCCAGCATGGATTTACTAAGGGCAACTTGTTCCTGATCAATCCGATTGCCTTCTGTGATGAAATGACTTGCTTTGTGAGTGGGAAGAGAACAGCGGATGATATTTACCTTGACTGGAGGAACAGACTGACAAGAATATTATGAAATAAAATCATGAAAAGTACAAGGAAAACATTGTCCAATTAGGACTGTACGTTGTTCAATCGTCCCAGTACAAAGCAAAACATGTCCAACAGAAGGCCATGAGCCTGGTTAGGTGGCTGGAGTGCGTGAGGTACAATGAGAGTGCTGGGTCTGCTTGGTCTTAATAAGAAAAGGTTAAGAGGTTATCTAATTGCAGTCTTCCACTGTGAGAAGGAGGATTATAGAGAGAAGGCAGGGTCAGACTCTTCTCAGAGGCATACAGTGAACAGACAAGAGGCAACATCCCCAAAGTATAGCTCAGGGCATCCAACTAGACACAAGGCAAAATATTTTCACTCTCAGTGGTGAAGAGCTCATTGCCCACTCCTCCACTGGAAGTATTTAAAGTCTCACCAGGATACGGCCCTGAGCAATCTGCTCTAATTTCAAAGTTTGTCCTGCTTTGATCAAGAGGTTGGACTAGACCACTCTCAGAGGACCCCTTCAGCCTAAGTTATTTAATGATCAATAAGGAGATAAAAATTCATTACATGTTGCTATATATAAATAATGCGGTATGAGGATAAAGAATGCAAAAATAATAAAGCAGCAAGATAATTTCTCTTCTGCATCTAGGTTTCCAGTGAATTCTGGGAAAGACAGGATTACCAGAGCTGGTCTTTGCACCTCTGGCCATAAGTTGACTATGAAAGAAAAGACTGGCAGGGTGATATTAGCGAACCAATGAGCTCAGTACAGTTTAGTCAACTAAACTCACTCCAAACGTACCTCCTATCATGAGGGTTCTACACTAAAGCATCCTTCTGGCACCTTCCTCAGGCAGATCTTGGCAGAATCCAAGCCTCTCTTCAGCGATAATCTTTGGCATTGCATGAATAGCACAAACACATTTAGATCTAAGGTGAGAGCATGACTCATGTAAAAATGTCAGATGATCTGTCAAGAATATTTCTCTATGGAAGGAGCAGGGATCTTGAGAAATATCTAGAAATCAAAGTCGTATACCACAATTCTGTTCTGCTAGCAGCTGTGCAAATGTACAACCAAAAGATTATTGCCATTCTAAAAATAAATTAGAAATATACACAGGTAACACCAGAGAAAAATCACTGCTGTAGATTGTTTAGTAAGATGTTTATAATGTATGGCTTTATAAGTAAAACGTTTTAATTTAAATTGAATAAAAAATATATATGAGGGGATGAAGAATGCAATGAAAGCCTAAGCAAAGGATTGTAGGAAGAACGAACTCTTTACCTCCGCATTTAGAGCTGGGTGGTTTAGGAAACCACCCAATAGAAGGTTCAACTAAACTGCCTACAAACATCCAGGAAAAAAATAAATACACCCATTAATACATCCATTTACTGTAGCTGGAATTAAATGCCTTATACTGGTGACCACATAATCAGAGGTGCACTCTGCCCTGGAGCAGGGTTTCTTCAACACTGAACTCACATCCACGTTGAGGCTCCCATCTGCAGGTGCAATGAGATCCACCTCTCCTTTCAGCTTACCACTTGGCCAACCACATACTAGTGTGTCTCAACCTCTTCAAATATTCACCATTAGGACTTTCCCATTCCAATAAGTTTATGAAATTATATCTCTTACATATTTCTTTAACACAGTATCTACTGATACTATTTTGTCATATTTAGTGATCAGTTTAGTAAAGTGTCTTTTTAAAAATCTGTTCTTTGGAAAATTTTTTTTTTCCCTAGGAACTGGTTTCCCCACTTATATTTGGGAGTCAAAAAGATACTGCTCGACCAGAAAAGCTGACCTTTTTTTGATGAACAGTCTCACTGGAGAAGAAAAAAAAATCAAAACAAAACTGATGTTATTAACTAAAATGAATGAGAACCGAGTTCCATGATATGCATGTATGACGGTGGGAGCATTAAGCATTCATATAGAGAAAAGAAAATATTCAGCAAAATATTATAGAACATATAAAGCAAAATCAAAAGCATGCTGATTAGAAAGAACTTTGCAACAAACTATAATCAAAGTTTTGATTTGGGTTTTTTGCTTCTTTGGCTGTTTCAAAGGATTCTTCATTCTCCAACATAATATTAGAAAATGTAACAAAAGGAAGCTGAATGGGCATGAGGAATTTTTGAGTTGCTCTTTACCTTCTCTATCATTACAGTTTCTAGAATTTCAGGGAAATGTATCCAGCTTGAATACATCTTCAGATTGCTTGGCTGAAATGCCTACAAACCACCAAAATTTACTTCTCTGAACAGAATATCTTTGGAAAAAAAGAAAAATATAAATCCTCCTACTTCCACACAGATTGGAAAACCTGAAAGAAAATGAGCACAACTTACAGAACTAATTCTAGTCATTCATGTCTGTCACGCGTGTTAGTTGAGCATTCCCTTTGCTCCACACCTGCCTTAATAATCACCACAAAGTATGACTGGAACATCAGACTCTGTTCTTCTGTGATTAGAAGGTAATTAGTTTTAATTTGTTGTTAATGATAAAAGAACCAGCGATGGGGGTTTGTTTAAAACTCCATATCTTTTTTTACTGTGATTTTTATTAGGCCCCATTTTTTATGATGATATAAGACTACTATTCCTGATTACACTACCCCTTCTTGTTCATATGGGCATTAATCTTTCACAGAAAACGTGGCCTGTTTCTAATAAAAGTCTTAAGCCTTAGACTAAAAGCACTCAATTTAGGCTCTTTAGAAAGAATGTCTCATTGAAACTGCATAGGAGGTTGGCTAAATACCTTGCTGTCCAAATGACTTACGAAAATTAATGGACCAAACCGAAGTAAAAACCTCTATGTTCTTTTCTTGTAACAAAATAAGGACAACCTAAATGTAAAAAATTGCCAAGGAGATTATATAAGCAATCAGCTGCTAACAATGCTTTTCTAAGTGAGCCAATATATCAACACTATTCAGAATTCAGGCTTTATTCAGGCTTCATAGGGAAGAGTAATTATACCGGAGAAAAAGAGAATTTTCTCTCCTGTTAACTAAAGGGTAGTAGTAGATTTTTGGAGGTTATTATAAGGCAAGTGAGATATTAAGATTAGGTGTTTTCAAAACCGGAAATGAAAAACCAGGAAAATGTACATCCATCATTTCTTCCTATCTCAAACATCTGGTCCTTGGTTTCCAGAATGGTAGGGCGATATCAGTATCTGAGCTCTGCTCTGCATGGCAAGCATTTGTCTAAATACACCTGTAGGGAGATCGTTTCACTGCAGTTCACATTGCTTTCCAGACAGAAAAAGCACCCATCATCTTACTGAAAGACTACTGGAAAAACCCATCAGGGCAGCAATCTAGGCTTACCTGACATCTTTATATAGACTTCTTTTACACTATATATTTGGGGCAGCAAAATGTATCTTTGTATTTATTCAAAGATGCAATAAAGTGCCCTCTGATATCCATTGATGCTGCCGAACGACAAATAATAACTAAAAATATTCAAACAGAATATTGTGAGGGTAGTTGCTTGCAGAAAAAAGACTGAAATTAATTTGGAAGTATGTTTGTGAATATTTTGTTCTGTGCTCTCACATGGCTACACTCACAGAACAAATTGGTAGTGCTGACAGTCAAAAAATGAAGCAATTAAAAGAATGAATTTTAAGCTGCTACCAGCATCGCATGAAATTGGAGTAGAATAGTCTGAGGTTTAAGAAAAATTAAAGAAAGAGATAAGTAACAGCAACGTGCTCTGAATCAGACATTGAAGTGAGTGACCAAATAAAGGCACTGAGGGCTCACAGCAAGGATGATTTAAGATACACCTGAAAGACATGCTGAAAGACCTGTTGGGATATCCACCTATTTAATAAATCAGCTTTAAGGAAAAGAATAAAAGAAGCTGACTGTACGTGGCTATGAATAGGAGATCTCCACAGATCAAGATAGCTTTAAACCTCAAAGCCCTAGGTCCATGGGATCAGCAAAAGCCATGCAAGACCAATCTGGACAAAGAAATCAGTTGACTGGCTTTTGTACAAGGGATTACTTCGGCAGAGGAAGCGCACAAAAGAGCACCCTATTGTGGAGTGACTTTGCAAAGTAAAGTAATCACTGCAACTGGCCTCCCCATGTACTTTTTACATTATCCATTTCATCCCATTTCTAAAATTAAAAACCAGGCTCCCACTTCCACAGCTGAATAGGCTGCTGCATTTAAATGACATCCATTAATTTCAGGATTCTAGTCTGCAGAAGACCACAAAAGAGCTTGTTTCATGTTTCCAAATTTTGTAAGGAAACCAAGAACTTTATCCTTACATTTTCATGTATTGAAATGCACTTGTAGAAAATGTAACTTTTAAAGTAACCCAATATTGTGTCAAGTAAAAATTCTAAACTTACTTTCCTTCCTGGAATGAAAGCAGTGCTACATTTAATATGTTATTTTTTCTCCAACAGCCCATCTCTAATGTGGAAATTAATGTGCCTTGCCCGAGAACCTCTGCAAAAATACTGAATGTATTAAAAATCGCTGCTTCTATTCAATACAGATTGGTTGACTTTTAAAGCCATAAAACGGCCATCCACAATTGTATTTTATTGATTTACATTTTTAATTACATTTTGTGTAACATAAAATTAATTTCCAAATTATTATCTAGTTAGCAAACATTTTAGATAATTAAAAGATTTGAAAAATCTTTCAGATGAAGTAAGATAGGAAAAAGGGAAGGAAGGATTTCAAAATGATGTACATCTGTGTTAGCTGCCAGAACCATTTCAGTGGTGTGGCATTAGTGATGACCGAGTCTAAAAGCGCCATGAAACTATGCACCAAAACATAATAATATTTAAAATATCCACACAAAACTCTGAGGTTTTAATCACAATTATTTGATTAAGAAAAATAATATTTTGGCTAAAAATAATGACAGCACTTATGGTTTCTCAAGAGGAAATGAAAAAAGTATTCTAACCACCTTATCTTGATTTGCTTCTATTTCTTTTTGAAACAAAAAATGAGAAAAAATACTCATGAAAAAATCACTAGCTCGAAGGTGTTAGGGAGGAGGGTGGATCTCCCTCCAATGATTTATATTAATCTGGCATTATTTTTGTCACAATCAAATTGGAAAAAAATAATTTAAGAAGAATCTTGCAGCTTCAAATACATTCTCTTATTCCTTGCAAGTACAAAAAAAGAAAAAAAATTAAAAAAAATTGAAATTGTGTGGACCTAGGGTCTCCAAGTCTCCTCTAATTTGTTGGAACTAATTAGTACTGAAACTTAGACTGAGGAAATAAATTCTACAAAGGCATTTCCAGTTTTTATTTTGATTTGTACTACACAGCCCTCTACAGCCTGCACTCCTGTGACCTACATCCATTCCACCACACAAGCTCCAACCTCACAGACCGTTCCCTTGATGGGGGGCCAGCAATCCCCAAGGGGCAGTAGCTCTCTGGCCAAGCAGGCACCAGTACAAAGACCAAACCCTCATCTTCTCCCCTGGGCAGGAGATTTCCAGCAGCAGCCAGCATGGCTGAGCCAAGCCCTTCCAGCAATTGGGTAGTACCAACACTGAGGTCTTGCTGCATTTCAACTCATCTCGGTAGAAATCCAGATTCTTCCTTCATCTAAGAAGATGAAAGTTTGTAACAAGAAAGAGGAAATTATATATTATTATGCTAGCTGCCTCATTGTTTTTATAGATTTATACCTAGACTGGCACCTTTACATGACTACTCTGGAAATACAAGCCACAGTTAAGACTCAACCCAGTCTATAGGAAAGTTACAGTTCTGTTCATCTCCAAAATTAAAACAAACTCAGTATTGCATGTTACTATCAAGCACCAGCTGGCTGGGGCTGAAGAAGTTCTTCACTATATCTTGTCAACCAGCTCTTTTATTAAATGTTGCATTGTTATCTTTAAAACTAGGGAAAAAACAAACAGTAATATAAAAATATTAATTCCTTTAGGATTACTTCTAAAAGAAACCTTCATGCTGGCATGAAGATTTGGGAAAAGTACCGGGAACTATTTTGCAGTTTTTAAATTATTGAGCAGGCTGAATAGCTAAGCAACATGATGACCTGGGCCAGGTGACCTCAGCAAGGAACCAGCAGAAGATATGCCTGTTGCATGCTGCCACTGAGGGGATATTGGACTCCACGTTGTCTACACGTGTGGGCTGCTAAGCATGCTTCTCCTACCATCATGTTTTGTCTGGCGTGCAGAGGCACAGAGGTGCCCCTAACCACTGCTGCTGCTAAGGTGGGCCATGCCATGTGCTGATGTCTGTGTGAGCATGGACTGAGGTGCTAAAGGACTGCAGATACCCTTAGTCACACTTTGTTTGTCCACTTTGTTGGCAAAAGGATGCCTTGCATTTGACTGCTTTATCATCTGCATACTATGCTGATGGATGATGGAGCCTCAAGGTCTCCTGCTGAGCACAGGTTTAGGCTGGAGCAGCATGGATGCACGTTGAATCTACAGAATAGCTTTGGGCTTCAAAAGAGACTCAGGATGGCACTCAAATATAAACCACATCAGACTTCAGAGGCACAAATGAACTCTTTGGCGGTATGTGGAAGAGAAGCAATCAATCTGAATGTTCAGCAGCCGTTCACAGAATCAAATATCCAGAGAGGGTTTGAAGTACAACATCTGAGAAAATTTTGTAAATGAGGAGAGCACAACATCTACTTGCAAACGCCAGTAAATCATTCCCATCCCTTTGATTACATCAGATACTCTAGGAATGTTTCAAGTCTGATGCTCACAGAAGTGGATCTTCGTTTTACAAGAACATGAGAAATAATCTCAGTGTTATTTTTTTCTGTGTTCTACCAAATCATTTTAAAATGGCATAACACGTTTTCATGCTTAATCTATCTAAATTTTCTTACGCTTTGATTTATTTTAGCAAAATCAGTTCTTTGATAGTGTGTTATTCTTTTTTGCTTTTATAAAACAAGTTTTAATGTACTCATTTACTTCAGAGCCTTGAAAAGTGAATTACTAAACAAATTAAATCTCTGTCTCTCTCAGTATCTGATCTGCTTTGGAGTTGTCCATGGTATGGCATTAACTGAAATGACCTACTTGAGAGATAACTCCTCATTAGCTGGTTATGAACGAGAACAGCTTCCCCACAGAATAATAGTAGAGTCTTTGGAGGGTTTGCCTGTCCGTTTGATGATCCAGTTTCCACTATCCTCATCCAAGAGACACACTGAGATCTTAGAGGGCACGTCCTACTGTTCAATACCCCAGGAAATTGTTCACTGGTACAGTCTAATATCAGGCTCAATACTTTCTTAGGATCTTATGGAATAATACATCAGATTTCTTCCGGCACATATAAGGAACAGCAGATCATGTACAAAGACTATAGCTCCTTCACTGCCCAAGAATGCCCTCTAAAAGCCCAGGGGATAGTGTCACAAGAAACTACAGGGTATTATTCCATTTTGTAAGATGGGAAACTAGTACTCAAATTCAGACTGGCCAATTTCTGTCTGAATCCACATGCTTTGTGTTTATTAGTAACACCATCTCTTCAACAAACATCATAAGGCACAGATATAAGGAGGAATTCAGTCCACCTAGATTTGGATTAGACAAGAAATGGGACAGAGAAACTAAATCCCTTTTTTAAGATACAGGAGACCCAGCATACCGGGCTCAGACAAGGAACCTACTTGGCAGCACAGTTCAAATAGCACATACAAATGTGAACCACTCTCCCAGCTATCCTCCCACAAAGTAACAGGAGACCAGGGTTGGTACTAAAGAAAATCCGAAGTCTGACAGCCAGCAAACAGACTGAACCTACCTGGCATCACTGAAGGACTTCAATACGTTATCCCAAGAACATAAGCAACCAAGCTTCAAGATATAGGAACTTAATAAACCTACTAAACACCCTGCATTCAAGGAGGAGTAAACCTGTTGCAGGAGTGTGGCAGAATGATTGCAGAGGCAGACTAAAAGATGTTATGAAGACCAAGGTAGCCTGAAACAGCTCACTAGAGAAGGCATCACAGGCTACTAGACACCAAGGCCATAGGTGAATATTCATCTATCAGATAATTCACAAAGCAGTAGCCAACAGGAATCCTAAGCACAGCAGGGCACTGTACAGCCAGAGGCAGGTGTAAGGCAGAAACACAACAAGCAAACTTACAAAAATCCCAGCCATCAAGTAGGCTAAAAAACAAACAAACCAAAAACCAAACCAGAACAAAAAACCAAACACACAAAACCCCCAAACAAACAAAAAAACAAATCAAACAATGAAGTTGGTGTAACAAAAAATCTGTGGAGTTCCATGGTTCATGCTTTCAGGTAGGCTAAATAACGACTGCATGTCAGGGCCTGTTTTTTATTATTACCTACTCTGTTGTAAAAGACCTGATGCACAGACAGGGAGGGTGCCAGGGCTGGATGACGAGGGGATTAGCACTGCAGGGCACATGGCAATATAGATGCAACTAGAAAGGACAAATGAGAAACCTCTCAAAGAAGAAATACAGTCATAGCGCTGAGAAAATCCTTCATCAAATTTGACAATGCAGATGAGAAGCTGGCCACTTGCTTAAAAGCCAGCAGACTGGAAGGACACTGAAGCCCAAGAGGATACAGTGGTCCAGCAGCAGACTAAGCCTTTGCAATCCTTTGCAACAGAATCCTCTGGGTAAAGCAACCAAGCAAACATTAGGAAAAAGAAAGCAACTCTTTAAAACAAAGAGGTTGTAACCAGAGTGGAATTTGAAGGGAGAAGCACAGTAGCAAAGAGTTTGGAATAGGCACCATCGAGTCCATCTGCTGCATTTAGGACTGACTGCTAGTTGCTGTAGACTAATTTATAAAATGTTTCATCATTAAGTAGCTAGCTTAGGTTTAGATACACACAGTCCCCTCAGTTTATTATCTAATGTGACATACACAGAGCAACAGACACAAACAGAAATGTTATATTCCCTACAGCTCACAAAATCAAATGCCTTTCGGTTCCAGGCTTTAATCTACAGTCCTTCTTCCAGGTGGTGGCAAGGCACAGATCCAAGATATAGTATGGCTTGCACCAGATGTTGGCACTCATGCAAGCCTAATTTTGGCAAGCAGGGGAAGAGGCCGAACACGAGATGCTGTGGCAGACGTTCTGGTGTTGGCTTGGTGCCTTGAGAGCATGGCAGCATTTCATGTGTGTGTCAGGCCTGGATACTTCTCCCAGATATTGTATGTTACTTAAAGCAAAGCAAGTCTCCAGCTGTTATGGTGTGCTGAAGTAAACTTTAAACAATCAAATAAGCATAGCTGATACAGAAATACATGGAAATGCTTGAATTTGCACAGAGTCTGAAACTATATCTCTGCATGACTACGCATGATGCACTTCAGCCTGTATTCAGTGAGATGGGCAGTGACTTAGATGACAACAATGGTATTGTAATTAAAAATATATCTAATTGTGGCTTCTATTCAGAGCAGCATTGAGTTAAGTTATAACTTAAACATTTGTACAACAAAATCGAGTTAAGTAATTCTATGAACGCCAAATAGCTGGCCTATCAAAAAACCATGAAATGAAGCTCAAGTAGTGTCAATGTTTGAATTAGCAGCATCGTGCAAAAGCAGCTACAGATTACAAGCTGAAGTGAGCAAATTCAATTGCTAAGCATAGATCACATGCTGGTTTATTATCTGGCTATTCTCTCTTGAGCAGTCTGGATTGAATAGAGCAACTTCAATTCAGCAGCTGCTGACATGAAGCCAAATAGGATTCCAATGCTTAGAAAAGCATGGGAAAATATGTGAAAAAGCAAGAATTATAAAACAAAGATATGAACCAATGTTCCACCAAGTCAGAGCTGAAAGTGTGGAGGGTGAGAAATGAAGAACTACCTGCTAGGCATGGAAAGGACAGGGTATTAATAAAGACATTTTTGTTGACATATGGCAAGGTCAGTTGATGAGGCATGCCCGGAGCCTGGGCAAACATCCTCGTGGTGTGGTAACGAGGCAGGAAGACATACTTGCTGGTCTCTCAAATTTTGGTACCATAATCCCCACTGAAACTTTGTTAAATTGCATTTCTAGGTATGCCTTATAACTTCTAATTTTAATAGGATTATGTGGGAATTGGCTCTCCAAAAAAAAAAAAAAAATGTGGAATGGAATTAGGATACTTCTGAGAGAAATCCTCACCTAATATATCCTAATCAGAAGAGACACATACCCTCTTACAGAGGCCTTATCCTGGGACCAATATGGCAGTGTTACAGGAACAAAGACCAATCTTTTCATGTTATTGGACACGCCTTGCATTTTAATCACTTGACAGGGGAGAGAGCTGGGGTCCGAAGACAGGAGGAGGCATGGAATGGGATAGGGTTTTATTTGGTTCACTGGTCATGGATTAACTACGTGAGGCAAAAAAAAAAAAAAAAGCTTTAAATAAGAGATCGTGTAATGTTACTAACATCAGTTCTATTTCCAGGTGCATCAGAATACAGCCTCAAATTAAGCCAGTGATATGGCTCCATATTTACCTTTGTCTAATTTGCAGCAGAAACTTCTATCATTGGCTTTGTTACCAGGGAAACTGACTGTTAGAAAAGCAGTGAGGTTTAGGAGGAATATTCTCTGTTGTGGACAAGACAGGAACATAAAAATATTTAATACTGGAATAGGATGCACCAGTTGACAATGGCCAATATCTTTCTCTTTGTCATAAAACAACTAAATTCAACTACTTGTGGTGAGATTAGGGAGATGATGATATGAACTCTCTAGCTAAGAGGCACCTATAAGCAATTGTTGTACAAGCAAAGATACATGACTTTACAAAAGACCTTAAAAAACACCAGTGCCAGAAACTGTAGTGTTTTATCTGTAGTGAGCATTACTGGTGGATGCTTAACTTAAAGCATATTAGCTAACAATTCTAAGAATAATTTTGAGTAATTTCTACTGATTGAAGAGTATGTCAGAATTGAATACTTTTTCCTACAACAAATCATCGTTTATCCAGCATATTGGATATTCACTAGCAGGTGTCTGTGCATTTAGCTGTCTTTTTCTTAAGATTTTTATCTTAAGGGACCTAAGGAATTCTTTTAAGCAGAATTTTGCCTGCAGAAACTCTGCTAATGGCATTTGTCGTGGGAGCAATTCCAAATGAGGTGATGGTGGCAGGTTGAGAGCAGCATACATTCTTTTCATAACTTCCTCTGCTTTTTCACTGTTTATGACTTCTCTGATCAGCACACTATTACCTTCTAGTTCTAGTGTTCAAGGCCAGGTTGGATGAGACTTTGAGCAACCTGGTCTAGTGGAAGGTGTCCCTGCCCATGGCAAGGGGATTGGAACTAGATGATCTTTAAGGTCCCTTCCAACCTATACCATTCTATGACTCTATGATATACTTTTACCTTGTATACAATAAACTGAACCAGATGACCCAAAACACCTGACCTGAACAGCCTCACTTAGTGGAGGCAATGAAGGCACATCTGCTGAACTGATGAGAGAGTCAGAAAAATCAGAAGCTTAAAGACAGGGCTCTAATAACCTCTAAGTAACCAACGGAAACCTATGGATATTTCAAATATTAGGTTGAAAGTCCATGAGGATAAACTTGACATTCAACCTAAGCTTATCTCGACCATCAGTTTCAGGGATGTAGTCACTACATTTTAGTAAGAAGGATTATGTGAGCAAGGATTTTTGAAGGAGACTGAGGGAATTTAGAACCCTGTATATTTGGCTATTAGGTCATCAAAAGCATTTTAAAACACTGCTATTTGTAGCTGAATTAAAGCCATTTGTTAAACTTGTTTATATTTTATACTTGCAACCTGTAGATGCATAGAAAAAAAGAAACAGGTTTTGAAACACTAATTTCAACTGTCTGCACTGGCTGTTTTTTTAACAACATACTAAAAAGGAGTCTACAAAGCACAAAGTTCCATTACAATGTTTAGCACCTCTCTATAAACAGGAAAGATAAACTCATGTAATTTCAGCCTCAAAACTCTTTAAGCAAAGCAACAGGAAAGAAGAAAATCCATGTTTGTGTACTGGGTATAGGTGTATGTCTGCATGTGCAAATACACACTATGAAGCACCAACTCAATTTTATTAGATTGTACTAACTAATGTACTAGCAAATTATTTGTACCAGTGAAAATTACAGAAGTCTTTAATCTGCGGTTCCAAGCAAAGAGGAAACAAATTAATTGCCAACCCAGGCATTTTCCACATGCTGTCCCATGCTTTCCATTAATGCCACGATGAGGTCCACCATTTCAAAAGGGAATATACACAGGTTTCAGCAGGGAGAACTGTGAAGAGCGCTCCTCAGAAGGCAGTTTGTGAGCAGATGGCTTAAGTGGTGCTTGAAGCCAAAAGCAATGGACATTTCCCATGTGATTTATTTCCATATGATTCTAGCAAGAATTGTCCTTGTCACATCCTCTAGAAATCAGTACTCTCAGGAGGAATATTCAGGCCTTCACTTTGTTGTCTTTACTGACCTAAAGTCATGTCTAGAGCTGTTAATTCTTATGTTCACAAGGTCAAATTTCTTTAAAAACGTGAATATGGCCAGAGCATGTCAGAACAAAGGATCCTCTAGCCCAGGATCCTTCCTGTACCAGGTGCCAAAAGAGGATGCTAGGGATGTATTATATTCCAATTATTTTCACTACTTCTGGATCAACAGATCATCTCTATGTAGATAGAAACCCTCAGTGGATTTCTCTTCCCTGAACCTCTCTAGCTTCCTCTTGATACCATATGAAGTTTTAGCATCCCCAAACCAATGAGCTTGCCAGCTACCTTCCTCTGCTGGCATCAATACATGCATAAAGGAATTTACATTGACACAGCTAGTGAAAAGGATTGACAAATGGCAGCTCTTCAGCTGCTGAAACAAGAATAGGAAAAGAGGTTGATTTAAATAGATTTCTATCACACACCACTGCAAAGCAATCAAAGGTTCTGAACAACAACTACTCTTTTAAAATAATGATTAAAAGTCAGGCTCAGCTTTATCTGAAAGTTACATGTCTAATCTAAATTATTATTATTTTTTATGCCTTATCTATATATAGGAAGGCAACTTACTCCTGAAAACAACTCAAATCCACTCTATGATAAGTGGTTTCTGGAAGTACCTAGGAAATTATCAGCATATCTGTTCTTAGTGCATCTATTTTAATATTTGTTTCAATTAATTTTTTAAAAAATATTATTGACTCCCTAAAAGACTAAACACTAAAACACATAAAACATTGCTGGAGGAGTCTTAAAAAAGCTACAGGATAAACCACTGCTTCAGCAGAAGGGTGAAGTTCAGACAAAAATCACATAATTAGTATTTATTTTGTTGCTAAAAAAATGTCTGAGATCAGAGTTTTTGTTTAAAAGATTACCCTTGGTTACTAAAGCAGATATTGTATCACCAGAAGCCCACTGCTGGAGTAATGTTTATGATGCCTTCACACTCAAATAGGTTTCCTTGAGCAATGCTACAGGGTTTCCAGAGATATGATAATAATCTTTCACTATTTAACTGAGTACCTGAACTTGGTGAAACATTCAGGAGAGGATGTTCAGGTGCAGCTTATTTGGACTCTAGGATCTACATTTTTATGGACTGCATTGGATTTTCCTAAACAGGCTTTTATTTCTTAATTAATCCTTTCTCCTCAACAAATATTTACAACTTTCACCACAGCAGTTTGGCAACAGGCCACATTACAATTAAATGTAAATCACCACACAAAATCGGAATCCTGGATAATTCATACTAGAAGAAAAATATTTAATTTTGCTCAGGCTAATACATTATAGTTCTCAGCACTTTGTTTTTTTTCATCTTTCAGAACTACAGCTATGAAAGAAAATGTCTAAAAAAATAAATCTTTTATTTGGTGTATAGGGTCATTTTGTCAGACAGTGACAAATGTGTCAAAGTGTGCAACATATGAATCACCTCAATACACGGGAGACTCAAGGTCCTTTTACTTTGTTTTTATTCTTATGTGAAATTCACTGAAGAGATTTTCAGATGAACATGTACCTTGAAAAATTGTTTTATGCTTTCCATCACTCATATATTTGCAGCAATGTAATCACTGCCACGTACATCTTAAAAAACAATGTGTTGCTTAACACTCAAAAGCACAGAAGTTGGAATGATGGTCTGTATGTATGCTTTTTTTAAACATTCTGTTATTAAACAGTGTTTATGTTGAAAACAGACTACCTTGTGAGACAGCAGGAAAATCCACCACCACTAGGAAATTAAATAAGAGATGATATTGTAAGTGATATTCACACACAAGTTCATCAAGCTCTACATTAGGATCTCGTGAGAGATGCCTACAGTACTAAACCGATTTACAGGATGTTTATTTTTCTGCAGGAATGAATTGAGAAGATATTTTTATTGCATTTATATAACCCTAACCAAGTGCTGAACTTGAACCCACAGACTGTTCGAGGCTTTTCTTGGCTGTGCTTTCAGCACCCACACCAGATCAGATCCCTCTTTCTCCCTTATCTTTTTTACACCTTGGATTCCTCACTTCTGCTCTCCTTCCCCAACAGACTCACTAACTTCTCTTTTCTGATCCAAAACAGAGCTGCAGATACAACTACCTATTCCATTCATCAGTTGGTCCCCTAACTCCACTCCTTTTCCATGTTGGTGCTTTTTCTTCTGAAACTAATGAGAATTATTACCTGAAGATAGCTTTCTTCACCTCTTTGCCCTAGAAATCATTCAATTTTTAAAATGAAGTCAGACATCCACCTTATCATAATCCATATTTTCTGAGATACTGAGAGATTTCAGCAAAACCAAAAGACATTTTAGGGAACAGAAAAAAGAGAGATATGAAATATTTTAGGATGCTTTCAATCTGAGAATTATTGATATGTAAAGAACTTCAGAAAGATGAAATACAGAAATAACTGCAAAGGAGTATTTTGCTTTAAAACTGTCAGGGTCTGTTTTATTTTGATATCCTACTATAGGCTAGGTCTGAAAACTTTTGTTTATTCGTACATAACAAATATTCCCAAGGATACTTATTAGGATATATTATTTGGTCGTGTGATAATAAAAATGACTTAGGAATTATCATGATTACAAAGAGACTGCGCTAAGCTTTGGAAAAATAAATCTGAATCTGTAATGATCCTAATTATATATCACTTAAGATATATCCCCACGTAAGCCAGTACTAGCAAGCACTGTTTTCTGTGATTCTGACACACAGACAACAGTGTCAGGATAATCTTTCCACTAATAAGTTTAATGCTAAGTGTTTTTAAAATCTTAGAGGATATACTGCACGTAATCCTTGTAGAAATCAAACATATATGCACAGGAAGTGTTCAACAGTATTGTCTGTTTATAGCACAAGAGAAATTTGGTTAAATTTTAAAGGCAGCTTGAAGTTATGTGAAGTCACTCAAGAAGAATTGGTTTATCTTATACCTTCCAGAATGTGTGCTTTTTTTGGGTAAAATAAATAAATAAATAAATAAATGGAAAACCCAAGAGTTTTATGAGAAAACTGTGAATTACGATTCAAAGAAATACTTCAAGTGAGAGACAACTGAGCAACTAAATCTCAATTTTCAAGCAAACAGGCTCCCTACCATTGTCTTTTGCTGAGCCATGAAAAACAACAGATCCTAATGTAGTCTAGATCCCACATGCAAGACAAGAAAAGAAGCAATCTCTCTAATGACCAGTGGTACATTCTTTAAGGTGTACAAACAGCTATAAATATAAATTATTACTTTCTCTTATTCATCACACCCAGCATCACAAAGAACACCAGAGATTCATTATTATATTGCATCGCTGCTTTCAGGCACTGAAGAAATGAAGTTTGAGCAATGCCTATCACATCTGGAAAGGTGAGGTAGGAATGACTCTTCCCCGAACTGAAAATCAGAAAGTCATCTGAAGTTTTAAAACTTAATATCACAGCAGTAAAAAGTTAAGTAAGATGCTTAAGAATTTACTACATGGCCTGTGACTAGTACCCAATTTAGGAGTCATTCCCATACACCTCTGCGACTACACTAGTGATCCTAATCCTGTAAAAAGGATGCAGTTATATGGCTTCAGCCTCAAATTGAATAATTCTTTTAGTTAATGAGAACCCCATACTGTTACCTTGGGGAATTGTAAAAGTCAACACTAAACGATCCATTTTATCTGTAATTCTGAAAGCACCAGTCAGGATTAAACTGTAATCATGACTTGTTATTAGATCAGTATATTTCTGACTAATGCTTGGTTGCAGGAGGATTTATCACAAGTTCAGTTACATCTAATGCCTTCCCACTTGGATTGCTCCCTGCAGAGCTAATCTGATCTCAATGGAAGTTTATGGGAAATTCAGCTACTAAAGTGACAGATGTACAAGTCTCATCTGTCCCTTCTTTCTGACTTATATTTTCTCCTTTTTTTTCAGGTTTACTTCTGCACTGGTTTTGGTTTGCATTAATTTTCCTGTCTTTCCTCCTGTCCTCTCTTTTTTTTTTTTCTTCTTTTTGTCTTTCATTGTTTCATTTTCTCAGCTAGCTAGCTCATTGTAGCACAAACAAATCATAGTTACACTGTACATCAGAAGAATATTCCCTCCTTTTTTCAGGTGTCCACATAATTACCTGAGGATATCCTTTATAATGACTCAAAGCAAAGAAACTGAGAAGCGCTGGGAGAGCCCATCCTTCCAGGGGCAATGATACACAGGCACTCCCACAGAGGCTCAGAACAGGAACCAGGAGCTGCTGGTTTCTAAATTTATGGACACTGCAGGCAACTGTCAGAAAAAAAATCTGTGAAAGACCAGGCAATATATCACCTTGAAAAATAAGTATCCTTGTTGCACCTATATGGTCATCCGTGCGTGTTTTGGATGACTATAGTTGAATAAATGAATGAGTAGGCAGCTGGGACAATTTTCTCTGATACTGCAATCTGTATGATCCTGAATTTTTATAGACTCTGTACATTCAAGGAAGCCTGAAAAAATATAGGCATTCAGATATGAAAGCCTCAGTATTCAAAATACATTTGAAATATACAGCTAAACTTTTGCCTGCTGTAAATCAGTGACTCTCTATTGTTTGAAGTTCAGCTATATTTCACCCAGTTGAGGATGAATATTAATCAGGTTATGAACTGTCCCAACACTCTGGCTAGCAAGGATGCTGCTGTTATAGTGATCTAGGTCTGAAAAGATGAATTATCAGGACACAGAGTCACTATAAGCCCTTATATTCAGGAATACTCTTTCCTGATTCCCAGCATTACAATGAAGTTACAAGCAAGTACCTCAGCATATAAAAAAATTATCCTACTTCTAGTGAGATTACCTTGCTACTGATGCTGTATATGGAAATACCCACAGCCCCTCCATGAATCTTTAGATATCAGGGATTAAGATTTATCAACTAGGTTTAATAGATGTAGTACCTTCCCACTCCAATTCTAACAGATTAAATAAATAAAAGTACGCAACAGAAAGAGCAAAACAAAATGAGGGGGCTGCCAAAATTGAAACAGAGCATCAGCATTTAAAAGATTATAGGAGATGTGGTTATTTGGTTTTGTTTTTTTTTTAATGAAGATGGAACATGGGATAGACTGGAAGAGTTGATAGGTGAAGCATATAGGTTGAGATGAGGGATTTTTCTAGTAATGAAGTGATAAAAATGCCATCTCAAAAAAAAAAAAGAGCTACCTTTAAAACTAAGGGCTGGCTTTAAAAAGGAGAGATATACAAAACTTAGATAGTTACAATAGAAATAAATAGGTAAATGGGTAAAATACCTGTAGGTAGCACAGAGTTCGTTATGGGGTTTCCTCAGCTTATGGTGATGTATATCTTGTTTCAGAAATGAGTGAAACAAGACCAATAATGAGATAAAATAATTTTTAGGAAAGGAATAGAGAACAAAATAGAATATACTGTTAATGCTACCTTAATAAATACATGCACACATTTCATTTACATCGAATGTAGTCTTACTTTTTTCTAGTTATAGTACATTCTTTTAAATATATATCATATGAGTGCAACACATATGATCATAAGTATGGAATCACTTTTCTGAGGAACAATTAAAATGATTTTTCAAACTGCTGAGGAGATCTATATAATCATGAATGATCTGGAAAAGCTGACTGAGGTATGCTTATTTGCCTTTTCTCACAGTACATGTCACTAGTACCTGGTTATCAGGAAGCAGACTTAAAAGAAACTAAAAAATTATTTCTTCCACAGAACACATAAATGATTTGGGGCACTGCCATGAACCAACATGAAAACCATAAAATATAAATGTGCTCAAAAAAAGAAGAAAATATCAATGAGACATTCAAAACAGTTCGGTCCAGTTAATATCAAAGCCCACGACAACAATTCTGTCTCAGGAATTTCTTGAGCTGCTGGTTTCTGGAAGTTGAGAAGCTGTACAAGGCATGATCAGTATAAATTTGTTCTGGTTTTGACAAGCTTTTCCTAAGCATCTGCTGGTGGTCACCCCCTTGCTCTGACTCATTCTCACACCCACCAACATCTTTATAGCAACTCAGAGATCTGAAAAGGTACAAAGCCCTGAGGATCAAGTACAACAATACAGAACATGATTAGAAAACTGTCATGCAGGAAAGGAGGAACACAAAACACTCTCAGGAACCCAAGGTATCACAAAGGCATCAGTCATGTTTTGCTTCCCAGCAAAACCAATTGGCACTTGTGTGCCAGATATTTACAGCTGTCTACATGGTACTGTCACAGTCCCTCTGCCATGTGTCAGTTGCTTTATTTAGGGTGCTAGGAAGAGACAGGGAGCTATCCTGAAAGGCACATTAATTCTAATTGCTGTGAACCTTTAAAACTATTAGAAAACTAAAAATGCCAAGTAATATATTTGTTAAAATGACGCACATACTAAGCAGCAGAAATTTGCATAAGAATTGTATCAGTTATGCAGCGGTGTGGAAACAGTGGCTGTAAAATTTCTCATCTGCCAACACAAACAGAACTTCTGAGGTGCTGCCAATCACTTCACCCATACAGCAAACCTTCCTCTGTCTTTTCCTTTTATCTTAGGCTTCTTCCATGTTTCTCTTATTCTGTTTCGCTTAAAGCTTATAGCTTAAAGCTGCTTCAGAAAATTCTTCCAAAAAGCTGTTTCTAGCCCACTCTTCCTGAAGAGAGAGACTCTGAGTTTTTCCTGGTTAGCCCCAAGTAAGATGCTATTCAAGTATGTGATTTTAAAAAAAAAACCCAACAAACTCTTTTTTTTCCATTCCTTGATTGAATTCCCATTTAGAGTGGAATTATTTGGAAAAGATCACACCTTCCTTACTGTTTGCAAGCTGTGTAGGCTATTTTTGAGATTACCAAAAGAACAAATGAATATTCTTTATGAACCATTTCTGCTTTTTTCTTCTCAGCCCAAAGCCACCTACAAATCTGAGAATTTAAAAAGAATTAAAATTTTTAAAAATATACAAATGTAGAAATATTAGACAAAATTGTATGTAGTAGTTTCACCAGTTCTGCTATTTTAAAAGAAAATAAATGGAAAAATCCCTGAAAAGAATATTCTCTCTTTAGCATATTAGATTTGCATAGGTAGTGATCCATTGCAGAGTTGAACCATCAAACCCTGGGAGGCTAATTTATCCAATAGAATGTTATAATCAACCATATTGAATACCCAGACCCTTAGAGTCTGCAGGAGTTAAGAAAAAGGTATTAATATAAATTTTTCTCTCATACATCCTTACAAGGAAAAAAAAAAAGAAAAAGAAAAAAAAGAGAAAGGATTGAATACAATGAAAGAGAGCAAGGCAGAAAACACTTTTCAACAAAAGTGGGATGTGTTTCTCTCCTTCAGTTGGATTCTTCCAGAGCAAACTACTCCAAGTCCTTTGTTTAAGCCATTATTTTTCATTAGATGAGGCACTGGTGTTATCCAAAACATAATAGCAGGAATATGTCTGTATGACAAAACAAATACAGCTTGAATCCTATAGTGGTTAATACCAGAAACAGTTTGCAATAGAGCGCGTACCTGACATACACCAGTCACAAAATGGTATAGAAATGTGTTACTGGGCTCTTCTTTTAATAGAAGAAAACTTCTATTATCTGACACTGTCTCTCTATCTCCAGATTAGATTTTAGTAAATAAATAGAAGCTTCAGAAGAACTATTAAAAAACCTCCAAAACAAAAAAGCCAAACCCAACCAACATTCCTTCAAGCCAAGAACCTGTAGCCTGGTCTGACTAGTGCATGTAATCCTACTGCTATTGTTTAAAATTCCCCTTTACATCAGACATATCCTAACAGTCTCTTTAAATAGCCTCATGCCTTTGCAGGGTGCTTTTTTTAGGCAGTACATATGGTTTAAACAGAACCCTCGACATCCAACAGGCACCAGAAATCAGGGTTAAACCAAAACATTTCTGTAAGCAACAGGTCTAACCCCATTAACAACTGTGGACATTGGCTGATAGAGCTGATGCAGTTTTTGTCCCTACCTTACATCCCCTCCAAAATGGTGCTGTCCTTTGTCTTCTGTGCCACAAGGACATAATTTCTAACTTCTATAAAGTGAAACTTCGGAGTGGTGATGCATTTAATGGGAATTTTCTTCTTTTTGCTTTTAAGAGGTAAGCTGTTTCTAATGGCTTCCATTTCTTCATATGGTGACGATAAACAGTAATCTCCTTAAGCAGCACAAACTCTGGCTCGGGTGAGATCATAATTTTGAAAGATATATTCAAATTTATTATTATATCAGTTTCTTAAATAATTATACATCCTGCCAAAACCAACCAACCAAAACTCCTCCAAAAAACCAAACCAAACAAAAAATCCTTCCTCTCTAAAAGCCAGCTCTTCCAATAGATTTATATTGCACCATTTCCTCAATAAAGATTCATGAAAGAACTTCAGTTTACCTTATCCTGAAAACAATCTCACACCAGCCTGCGTGCAAATGCAATTTCAGAGAAACTTTAGAGAAAAAATAGGGGGTAGTTCTCATTTGTGGGGAAAAGGAGGAAACATTAAAAACTGGAAGGCTGATTTCTGAGCTGTTTGAAGTGCCATAGAGAGTTACAGTGTTTCAGAAGTTATCAGCAGAGATATATTAGTGATCAGAGAACAGCTGACCTATTAAAAGATGCATGGCAGTTACTTTTATCACGTAGCTTTTGTTTTATTATAGAACTCAACTCGCATAAGGATTCAGTATTCTCCCTTGTAAATATTTCAGTTCATAGACAGTAGATGGCCTGTATTTGCAAGCAGAGTAATCATCCCAGAAGACTGTTATGGAACTTAAACTAAAAGCAATTAAAGACAAGAAAATATGAGAACTTTCAAAAGGCTAAAGGAGGAGAACAGGATGAACACAGACTGCTGGAGAGAGGAAGCAAGTGCATCTCCCTGATTCTTAGGCTGTTTTTAGCTATTAAAAAAAAAAAAAAAAACAAACCAAAACACCACCAATAAAAAGGGGCTGTTAAGCTCTTAATTTTGCATGAAGATCTATTATATCTTGCAGTCACATTAAGTCATGTTTGCCACAAAACTGACTCTGGAAAGAAACCATTGGAATATGCTACAGTGCAGAATATAGTGTTTTCAATTCATTCTCAAATAACATCTTGTGATACAACACTATTTTTTACCCATATGGAGTGACTAATAAGGTCATATATATTTTGTATTGTATACTGTTGAATGCACAGGCAGTGTATTAGGACTTTCATAGCTCTCTTATAAATTAAAAGTACTAAAATTTAAAGATAATTTGTAGAGCTTTTATAAAAGCAGCATTCCTTTTCTGTTGGAAAAAAACAACAATTTTGGATTTTGTCATCTAGTGTTTCTCATTAGCTTATGATCATGCTGTGATAGAAGTGCAAGAGTTATTAAGGAAAAAAAAAAAAAATCCATCCTCTTACTTATTGTGCACTATATGTTTTCTGTGATGCCCAAAGGTGCCAGTCAAGACTGAAACCTAATTGTGCTTGGAGCTGTAAAAACATGAAATGAGATAGCATGACTGACAATAACCTGAATAGAAGATTATGTCTGGGTCTGCTTTGGGGTAGCTGGCAGAACTGAATCCTGAGGAGATTAAGTGAGATGAATGTCAGAGACTGGTGCAATAAGACAGCAAACCACTTCCAGGTATAAGGCATACATGGCAAAGGAATAAAGGATGAAAAATGTTCAAGGTGAAAAGTGATCAAGCTGTTCTGGGCCTTCACACTGAGGGATAAGGAATATGAACCTGGCAATAAGTCTACTATCAAGTAGGACTTACCTGAGAGAAGCCAGTGAAGCAATTTGGAGGCAGAAGACAACACAGATAAAGAAAATTATTTTAGGAGCTGAGTGACATGTCTTTCAAGAGGATTACAAAGAAATACACAGGGCAAAATATAACCTACCCCAATTAGACAATAGCTTGGCTTCTAACAAGCAAGCTCACTCTCAATCTGGCTTTTTATGCGTGGTTACTATCCAGATATACAGACAGGGTCTAGGTCTTGTACTCTGTTATGACTCAGTACCTAGTAATTGACCACAGAATTTCGACAGCAGTTGGTTAAAAACCTTAGTCTGGTTCTTTAGAATAGAGAATGTCACTGGCAACATCTTCCTTAAACATCATGCTTGGCTGATATCTTTAATTAACAAAGTTAAGTACCTTACAATATTAGTCCAGGACAAAATTAGTAATGAGAATTTAACAGAAGGGAAGTCTGTTATCTGAAATTCTTGAACAATGGAAGAGCAATTACAGCAATTAAAATCCTCTGAAACTTTACTGTCATGAGCATACAGTGATTACATTTATGAACATGGATGTGATTATTCAAATCATACGGACAAAAACTTCTACCAAAACTCTATTTAATTGACATTTATTGATTATTCTTATAAGCTTTTAGATACTTTCTGTGAAATTTGCACACCATTAGTTTTCACTAAAGTGATTTAGATGAACACAATAATCAGAAAAGATTTTTTTTTTTGAGAAGATTATCTTCCTTTTTATTCTAACTTTACTTAGTTCCAGATGAATCATAGCCAGCTATATCTTTCATGTCTGGATATGGAACCAAAAATAGGCAGCAAGGAAAGAAAGAGTTTACATAAGATTTGACACTTGTAAGGAAGGATCAGCTTTGGACTATTTTGATCTTAAGATTCATTATGAAACCTTATTCAACTCCTATATGCCCTCCTGTAATACTATAAATCCCCAAGTTTTACCCTGAGGCACTTGCTCTCTCAGGCCTATAAAACTATTTAATTTTTAGACAGGAGGTCAAGCTTTGAAACAGCTTCTTCCCTCACCTGTCCTTTTCTAACACATGCTTGTATTGTACATCTCACACACAGGAATGGTACAGAACCATCCCAGTTTTCTGCTGCCATCTTCCAACCCTATGTGGTCTCTAAAGGAGAAAGCAGCAAATTGCAGATTACTCCTCCTCTTTTGCATGGGCTGGCCTTGCTTGGCCATCACAGTATGGCTGGATTGGGCAAAAGAAAATCCGCATAGGGGACTGCTGCATTACCCAGCATGGAAACTTTAAGGGTGACCACAGGTTTGACCCTAAATATTAGCACAGACTTGTCCTGTGTTCCAAATGGTAAATTAATTTGTTTTATTTGGTTTTTTGTTGCATGTGGCAGTGTTTGGTGATGTCTGTGGAAGTGGAATGTAAGTGCAGTGCAGAGTTTGCAGACCTTGTTTCAAAGCCATGTGTTACAAATAGCTAAGAAGCTGTTGATGTTCTAAGTAAGCCTCTGGCATCAAAGCCCATCTGACTGTCAAACACTGAATGTCTCTGAAAGGACACAACTGGCCTTTGCAAAAGGTTTAAAAGGCCAAAAAGGCAGCAATGAAGGTATTTGACAGACAGTGAGCAGTGCAGCTGATTGCAGTAAGGGCTACCTTCCTTTTGCCTTAACTATAGGGAGTGAAAAAAGTTTAACAAGGAAGAAAAACCATAAAAGCTACTAAGAGTACAGCTTTTTCAGGAAAAACTGAGGACAGGAAGGATCCTGAGGTTTTGTTGATCAAAGAAGGCATATGGTCCTGTCATGTTATATATCCAGGGAAAAAAGCAATCTCAATATGCATCTGAAGAAGGATAGTGAGCAACAACAATCACTACTCTACCAATTAATGATATGGACTGCTCAGATTGGGGAAGATTTACCCTTGAGCCTCTGCAGTGAAACAATTGCTCAGTGAACTAGATTACTTTATACATTTATAAATTTTTATTTGTTTGTGGCTACTAACTTAAAACAAGAACATATGTGTATGAAGCCTGAAGCCAAATGCTTAGAGCATGATAGATTGTTTTTAAAGAGGGCAAAACCAAGGACCTTAAATTTGAAACTCCCTGATGTCTCTTTAAATAGTCTAGCCTTAAAGTACAACTGTGCAAAGTTACAAATGCATAAAATTAATTGAGGCTACTGGTGTTCAGCTAACAGAGAATTTGGCTTAGTCATACTTACTAGGAACATAAATCTGGAAGACATAGTCAAAGACAACAATTAACTTAATCAAAAACATAATGTTAAATTAAGCATTGGATTTCTTATTTTTAATTTGAAGAGAATAAATTTTGAAAAATGCCTCAGCTTACTTTGGACTTGCTTTTTAAGCACAAAGCCCTCCAAGCAACAGTCTAGCAGTCTCAGCACCCCGGCTCCAGATGGGAAAAAAATAAGTTCTTTTCTTCACTAAGTGCTTTATGTATAATTATGTCATAAAGAAAAAGATAAGTTCCCCAAGTGTGGATCTTTCTTAAATTGGATGTTAATAAGAAACTGCTAGGGTAAAACAGCAGTGATGTATTGCATAGCATAGAATTACTCAGAAAAGGTGAGCCTGTGGAATGAGGTACATAGCACAGACACAAACCATTAAGAAGAGTTGTAGCAGTAATTCCACTAGTTTCAGCTGAGCTGAGACTACTTAATTTCAGTGCTACTTTTGAGAGAAATGGAAATAATAGAAGCCTGGAATTTCTGTTAGTTTTCAACAAGGGGAAAGAGGAGGAAAATCCAAGAGACTGGTCATGATGAAGGAAGTTTTAAGCAAAAAGTTTTATGAGGAAGATTGAACTAATTGAGTATTTCTCTCTCAACTTGTTAATCTGACCAAAGTGAAGCAACAGATAGAGACCACACATTTCTCAAATAAATATGTGCTTCTGTTTATGCCGTGTATTCCTTAAAACTATCTCTGTGTCCAGGACACAGATAAAATACTGAAACTTGATCACAGACTTACCAATTAACACTTAGAGTTACAAATCAAATAAATATCATTTGAGTCACCTGGTTACTGTCACCAAAAATCTACACTTAATTGCTGCTAATTCACAGAAGAAAAGTCTTTCCTTCAATGGTAATACTCAAAAGGCTATTATTAAGGAGAAGAACAATCCTGCCTCCCAGACCCCTAGCATATAAATACTGGAGCTCAAAACTGGGGCATTAATTGTTATCAAGTGGTATTCTGTCCTAACCTTAGAAGATGTGAATTACCTAGCATACCACTGCAGCTCTGTGTGGATGAGTCAAATGTCAGCAAGGTGCTCTCTGCTGTACCTGTATTAAAGATAGCAAATAGTTTAAAAAGAGAAAGTAGCACTTACATTTGCATATATTCATTAATTATATAAGGCTATTATTAATTATCTAAAGGTTCAAATTAGGTATTCTACATGCTTCAGCACTGGAAACATAGGAAAAAAAATCATTTCACTCACTGAGATGCTGTGTGAGCTTTACTGAAATAGTCTGGTAGTTTGCAAAGTACTTCTTTCCAATGAAGGCAACTATTTTCACAGCTATTGCCATCAAAGTCTGCTTGTACAGGTAATTTTCTTAAATTAATTAGTATTTTCTTCAGACATAATGTAAAAAAGAGAACCCAGAAGCAGCCAGCAGCAGCATGGAGCAACAAAGCAAAATTAAAAAGCACCTGAAGTCTCCAAGAAAAGGAATAGAATCTAGAATGTATCATGAAATATTTACCTAAAGGAGCCACAAAAGTATCATCAGCTGACATTTACTCAGGCTTAATAATGTACAATATTACTATTCAAAGAAAGGAGGAGATTGGTGGATAAATCTTGCTTATGTGAACAGTCCTACTCAGATCAGTCAGTGCTCTTTTCAGTAAGATGAGTAGCTTCTGTCATAAATATATTAACGCTCTTAAAGGACTGGTATATGAAATTTTGCCATACTGAATTATTCCAATGAAATACAAAAAGCCTTCCCATGGTGCTCCCACAGATCATTTACCCTCCATATACTACCACTCACTTACTTACCTTTCCACTCTATTACACTTTGCAGTTGCTTTATGTTCTATTAATCAGTGTTTCATTCATCACTTACCTACTCCATATTGTCTGCTCACTGCTAAGGTTAGT
This sequence comes from Antrostomus carolinensis, assembly GCF_000700745.2. Classification (NCBI taxonomy): domain Eukaryota; kingdom Metazoa; phylum Chordata; class Aves; order Caprimulgiformes; family Caprimulgidae; genus Antrostomus; species Antrostomus carolinensis. Next base: position 55,398 of record NW_010325174.1, on the reverse strand, counting down.
TTTGAGTCTCGCGTGCTACTAAAGAATCAAAAAGTCTTATAAATACATGGAATTAATATTCCCATGACACTTTCTTAAACAGAGAAGAAACAATATATACCATTACAAAGTTACTTTGGCACAATTAGTCAGCCAAGACGTCCAATTCCAATGCCAGGAGCAGATCGTGTACTTCAGAAGCAGCATAGCAAAATTAAGAACACTAAGAAATGGAAATTCGGACTGTTGGAAGGCAGAGGTCAACTCCTGACACTACCCAGACCAAATGATTCCGAAAGACCCTCCTTTTTTCTGATCCTGGCCAACATACACAGAGAGAAAAGTCTTTAAAAGAAACATTAGAGTGGATGGTATTTGTGCATCTCCAGCTGATACCAGCAGAAACACTGAGCAAAGCAGATCTGCTAAGTGCTCCAAGATGCTTCTGTGCCAGGAGGAATTCTGGGCTGGCCCAAAAATTCATAAGCAGAGTGTAGCACAGGAAGTACTGCCCACTGCTTAGGAAGCTACAGGTTGAAGAGAGAGGAATTTCCTGGTTTATATGAAATGACTTCGTTGTTAAGGAGAGCATTATATTCCTGCAAGCAAGTTC
>NW_010325174.1:50544-54788 GCF_000700745.2 Antrostomus carolinensis | reverse complement strand
CCTGCTGCCTGCTCCCACTTTTCTGCCAAGATCCTCTGCCAAAGCCTACTCCCCAACCTGTCAGGTGTTCAAAACCATCTTACAAGCATGAGGAGGAATAAAGAAAACCAGTGAGCTGGTTTCATGGAGCTTTACCGTTATCAGTGATCATAGAGTCATCCATCTTGCAAGCATGACTATCTTCAAATAACCTGCAATTTGTTTTTATTTATACCCTTACTATCAGGGTTTACATTTTACTGGACTCATCAGTTTGACTTCATTCTAATTGCTTCAGTCACCAGGTACCAATGGTTTCTTTTCTAGGAGGCCTACCAACCTCCTAGATCCTTGAGGCATGAATAAAAGTAATTATGAACACAAATTAAGGAAGTATTTGGCAGTAAAACATCCAGACTTCAATTGTGAGCCACTCTCTTCTGTCCTTTCAAGGGAAAATTGCACTGCTTTTGCAAGGAGAAGGGTTAATGGCAGTCTGTGGTTATCAATCATCCTCTGCTTAGTTCAGCATTTCATCAGAGTTCTCCTGATTTTTCTGTAATCCTGGAAGGCAATGCTTTTAAATTTTTCATGGAGCAGGAATCCAAATCAGTCTATCAAAGTAGCTGGGAGGTCCATTTCTGCCAACCATTAGACCCTTCTCCCCTCTAATAATCTGTTCTGTCCTCAGGCTCCTGAAAATTTCCTCTGTATAGATCACTGGCATAGCAAGACCTGCCTGAAACATCATAACTTTCATCGTTTTGAGACTCTATGGAACATGCAGCCTGAAAACAAAGACAGACCTGGTGCTTCAAAATAGAGAAGAAAAAAATGTGAGCAAGCCCACCTGCTCATGGTCAACCATCATTATGAACTAGTCCCTATCCACAACAGTCAGTGCAAGCACAAGTTCATCCAGCTTTTTTCCCAGTTCACAAATGGCATAAGATTTTGGATAATATCAACCCACTTATGCTCCCTGTATGCTCACAGAATATATGATATAATAGGGAGAAAGACATTATGGCAGGTAACATCGGCATAAAATATCATGCTTAATGAAAGTTTGGGGTTTCTTCTGGCTTTTCAGGTGGGGTTTTTTGGCATCTTGACTTAATAGATTTGAGCATACTTGTTTTGTACTGCTTTACATTTGTAGAATAACACAAATGTAAAGCACTCTGAAAATATAATGGACAGTTATTCTATCATTGCTTTCCTGCTGTTTCCCTTAAAGAGATTCCTCTATATAATAAACTTCTGGGTGAAAATTTTTACTAGAACTGATGACAAGGAAATAAGTAGATATGTTATAAGGATAAATTCCTTTACTCGGCACAAACAAGAATTCATAAGGGAGAATATACGTACTAGAAATTGCAGCTGTTCTCCCTTTTCAACCATTTTACTATATATGAAAACTAAATGACAATAAAAGATGTGGGGGAAAGTATCTCATGCTTTCTTACAGGTGCTATTAAACCAGTGTTCCAAAAGCAAGAGCAGTATTACCTGTTGCTCAAAAAAAATCAGCAATTTGAGGGTATTTTATTGCGTATGAACTGATGTCTATATTCACAGGAAATTAAAATTTATCAACTTAGTTGTTCACAGAATCCAATGCTTGTACAAGTCTGTGACCAGAATATAACCCTTTAACACATCCAAAAACCTAAGTATCAAATATTGATAAAAGACCTCTTTCAAACAGATCAAGAACTATTCAAGTATTGTGAGCAGTAATTTCATATAATGCAATTATCCCTGTTTCTGGAAAATTCTTAATCCGAAAGGGGGGGAAAAAAAAAGCAATATTCATTAATGTTGCTATTCATTTTATATTTGGCATCATGTACTGTTTAACCTTTATTTTAAAAATAAAAATGGTGGTGTTTCATCATAAGGAATTAAAACAGCTATACTCAAACAGAAACTTGCACAGTTGCAAGACAGGGAGCTCCTCCAGACTCGGTGAATTCACTTGCACTGTTATAAATTCAATAGACTTCAAAGCCATGTAAAACAGACCTTTCTTTCCCCGTTTGTATTCCTGTAGAATATGCCAGATACATTTGTCACTGGTACAGTAAGAACATAAGGACAAGCAAAAGCTATAAAAATCAAGTTAATAACTTTTTTCCTATGACAAGTCCATCAGATTTGGAATCCATTTCATTCACATTTTAGTGATGATTAAACTTTTTATTCTATTGAATTGCTCATGTAATCCATCAAGAATTTTGTGAACACTAATAACGTATCATCACATAGGTACAGTAATTAAAGGCCTTGTTTTGACAGAATTGTTACAACCCTGGAACCCAGCAACAAAAGTGAGGAAAAGCAATTTACGTGCAAACTAGACTTAAATACCTTCACACTGAGACTAGAAAATACCTCACTCCTTTATTGGGAGGTGTAATTTTACAGTTTTCTATAATGGCAGCACACAATACAATTAATTTCTTTTCAGACAGTAGTGAAGAAAAAACAAGAATAGTCCTTCCTGTCTGGACTAAAATGTTGCCATTCAGAGTAAATAGATGCTGTTACACATTTAGTGATTTATTCATCAGCATTATGCAGCGAGGGCAGATTGCATTAATACAGACAAAACAAGCAAGACTGCCAGCATTATTAGTTTGCTGAAGAAATAGATAAGAAAAAAAAGTTTTAAATTTTGTTTACTAGTTTTGGGGGAGAATATGAGCGTATTACTATACAGCAAGGTTTTGAGAATTCTCACATGAAGTGAGAATATGAACTCCCTGCTGAGTGTCTTGCAAGTTATTAAAGTAACAGAGAATAAATGCTTTTTCCATATGAGGAATTCTCATAACTGTTAGACAGTGAATTCAGAAACAAATTCTAATTTCTGAAGTTATATTGTTCTATCTGTCTAGTAGTGATTTTCTGCATTTTATTTACACTTTAAGGATTTATCTCAGCTCAGCTACGAGAAGTGAACTAAGAATATAATAAGATCTTATGTATTTCAAGCTACTGTCCAAAATTGTAGACTCGACAGCAAAGAATCATCTGAAACTTGCTCATTGGGTTTGTTTTATTTTTAGTCAACATACAATCCAGCAGATACAATAAAACATAATAAAGAACAGGGCTGAAGAATCACATCAAGATGCAACCTCATGAAAGATTAAGAGGCTATGAATGAAGATGCAGTGTTTATTAAGGACTTGGGATAATAAATAGAATTATTCACAAACAAAAACAATCCATCAAAAGCAAGTTGAGATTGAAACTGCATTTCAGTAGAGCCCAGCTCTTCTGTGTAATGCTGATGAATAAATACATTAATATATTCAATCTTGATTACAGTAGGAACAGAAAGCCATAAACTATGCTGGGAGCGGGCTCAGCACCTTGTAAAACTGCACCTGTCATTTTTTGGCACAACCTTATTACAGAACAGACTTTAGTTAGTAGGTTCACTCACAGAGAGATTATATTTTGCCTTGTTTGATTATGATTAAAAACCTAGTTGTGAAATGAAACTCAGTGATGCAGTAACTGCCTGATACGAGCATTGCCCAAGGATCTAGCCTGGCTACGTGACCCAGAGGCTGCACGGTTAATGTAGGCATGTCCTCTGTGCGTCCCTGGGATCAATGTTTTTAGCAGGAGAGCAACTATATTCCTCATACAGTGTTCCTGAGAATAATACTAGATTTTCATTATGCATTCCTCTCTCTCTTTCTGATATCCTTGGTGCACGGCTGACAAGGGAGCCCTATTAAATCAATGCTCTTAAAATAGCAAAAAAATAGCAATCTACAAAGAATATCAGTAAAAAAGAACAAGACACTCACAGTTAAATGTACACATTTTGAAACAGTCTAATGTCTCCTTTTAAGAGACAGCTGTATTTTAGTAATTAATACTTGTGATGGAATTTATATATATATATATATATATTTATCCAAGCCTGGTTCATATTGAAACACCATATAAAAGTTTTGTTTTGTTTTCAATTATTTAAGTGTGGTTTAATGTACTAGACTATTTAAAAGCTATTGTCTCATCACTCTAGTAGCTCAAGCAGCAGCTGACATAATTCCCTCATCATACCCAATGCATTGAGCCGATAGAGCTGAGTATTTTCTGTACATTGCAGTTTATCTGAGAGGATGAGGTTAAAACCTATTGTTTCCTCCTCTGTAAAGCACCTCTGTCCCTAGTGCCACTCGAGATTCCAGGGAATGATGATGGGGGAGAGCCACCCAAGTTAAATGCTCCTGCAA
>NW_010325174.1:36892-50499 GCF_000700745.2 Antrostomus carolinensis | reverse complement strand
ATGGGGGACTTTTTGAGAAGGTCACAAGGGTGACTCAGATATTTTGGTGAACAGGCTAGATATCATTTCTCAGCAACTCTGTTAGTTCCTCCACATTAACAACATCGTGTCTGTAAGTAGGATAAAATTAATAAGCCCCAAGAGCTTAATAAATGAGTTCTAGAGGGATATGCCTGCACCATGCAGGCCCAGATCCTTCAGCCTGCTTTCTTTTTGCTCAAACTTTATTCGCTCAAATTCCCAAGCAGAAATTCATCTGTCTATCATATTGCACTTGACAGTCCTTGACTTAACCACTTTCACCGGCTTCTGTTGCTAAACTAATACTGTTTCTCTGGGCAAAGATGGGGACTGTCAACAAAAGAACCAGAGAGCCATACAAACTGTAATGCTCCTGACAGTTTGGTGAACATTTATTCTCCAAAGTGAAGAATTGGTGAAAGGATAAAACAGAAAGGGAGAAATTTTAAGTTGCAAGAATTCTGTGGCTAGTGCAAACACAGAGTTTGTTCCAAATATAACTTGGATTGGGAGAAATTGTCCTCTTAGGCCAGTACAGCACCTGATAGTACAAGGAAAATTTACAACTGCTTCTAGATATTGTTTTTTAACTTGTGGAAAAAAGAGAAAAGATTTTCAACACTTTCAGTACATTTCCTTAAAAAAAAGTATTAACTTTTCTTAAATTTGTTTTTTTTTTTTTTTCCTTTGTTTCTGCTTATAAACCATCCATCAAGACAACTTCTACTTATTACTACATCTGCAGCCATCACAACAGGGAGATGTGATGGTGAACAGGAAGTGAACAGAGTAGAAATATTTAGTTAAGGCCTCCTGGAAAACCGTGTATTTCACTTTTGCATCACACCTTCTGTATTTGCTTTTTTATTTTCTTGCAATAAAATAATTTAATTGTATTTGCTAGTGGGAAGTTATGCTACATTGTTATGATACCTGGTGGATTTTTTGCTTTTTAATGCCAGTAAGTAGAATTATTGATAGCAATGCTGATGAAGGATTTGGCAGGTAGGGAAATGCTGAGCCAACTATTCTTACTTTAGTCTCATGAGGTCTGACACTACATTATGCCTCTCTATGGTTTCATTATCAGTAATAAATTGCTAGGACTGTGTAAATAGCATTTGTCAACAGGGTTTTGGGTCCTTGGTAAATCTAAAGGGTTTGAGCTATGCAATTTCATGTTAGTCATTTTTGCTAGTGTGCTATTTGTAAATCTTTGTGAAAGTGTGGGGCAAAGTCCCATAGTAAGCAAGCTGTATTTTATTTACTTATTTTCAGTAGTATTGTGCTTGAGAAAAGCATAATTCTTCTGACACGGCACAAAAGTACCATTATAAATGAAGACAGTCAAAGTAGCCCTTCCACTCTACACAATACTGATAAGGCCTCGCTCGAAGTCTTGGGTCAAGTCTGGGAGAGCTTACTTTAAATGATGTGGGAATCTAGTTAAGAAAAATCATGGAAAAGTACAAAAAATAATCAAAATTCTAGAACAGATGGAACATACACAAAGAAAACAGGAAAAAAACCTCAGTTTAGACTAGTCTATAGATAACTGAGGAGACAGCACCAAGTATAAAAGATTGTCACAAAGAAAAAGGGAATAAACTGTTCTCTGCATTCAGATGGACAAGGCCAAAAAGTGAGGGACAAAAATTGATGCAGACATTTGGATTACATGCTAAAGTAAAGTCTTCCTAACCACAAACATAGGTAAAACTTTAAATATTTCTCTAAGAAGGGAGATGGACTCCACCACTAGAAGTTTTGAAAAAAACATACTAGAAAAACACAGTGCCATGGATGGTATTTGTACAGCTGAGTAAGGGCTACCTAGCTTCCTGTAGTCCTTTCTCAGTCACTTTTTCTTTGCCTTTGATTCAGTAATAGGAACTTTTAAAATTAGATTAGTCAGTGAAGGTGGGCTTGGAACATTGGCTATTAAACTCTTTGCTTCCTTGAACAGAAGAAAGAGGTCTAACATAGACATAAGAAAAGATTAGAGGAGAACAAAAGTGAAGGAACAGCAGGGTTGTTTTTGGTTTTTTTTTCCCCCAGCACAAATCAGATCCTTTCTGTCATGAATATGACTGAATGCCTTGCAACAAGAAATTATTACTAAATTACTTCTTCAGATTATCTGATATATCTATTACCCAAAAATGTTAACAGTAGTTCCCCCAAAATAGAAAAAGTACACTGACAAGCAGAAATACTAACACTGATTGAGTTCTATACACATCCAAAGTGGCAGTGACAAGTCACATAACCTCCAGAAGAAGGAGGCCAGAAACTAGAGTAATTTTCTTCCACCACTCCTGAGCCAGGATAGAAGCAGAAAGTGGCTCTAACCTCCTTGCTTTGTGGGTTTCATGATAACAGACTTCAAAAAGGACAATTGATTTTCTAAACAGAGGAGTCATAAAACTTTTGAAGTCCAGATAGATTTAATCTACTGCATTTCTTAGAAAACCAGTTAGCATACTTAAAAAGCCATTTGATTATTCAGACACAATCTATCTTTGTCAAATCCTTGGTTCATTTTCTACCCTTTTTTCTTTATCTTTATTTCTTTAATTACAACTTGTCTGGTGCATATCCTTCAACCACAGCAATTATAACAAGCCTATAACTGCTTTCATTATCTCTCTCTTCAAGATCTCTTTAAAATTGTTGCATTCTGTTGAGGTCAGACTAATGACACTATAGTTGTCCAGATCACTATTTTACATGGTTGGGCACAGTATGGATCAGAAAGGGAACAAAAAAATAAACATGAGGAAATACAGTGTGTAGAGCTGAAAGAGAAATATCTGTCTTCAATTGAAAATCTTAAGTACTGAATTTGTAAGACTCTAAATTTTCATTCTTGGTCCTGAAATAAGAAGTAGGAATTGTCCTAATAGAGTTTTCAGACAATAAGCAGGTAAGAGGCATTGCCAATTAATATATTGTACTGTAAAACTCTGAACTAGAAATTAAGTTCCAACATACAATGTGTAAGATCAACTTCTGGGCAAAAACTCCAAGCTTTTGTAAGCTGGGAATTCATCAATCTGAAATGACTAAGGAAGAAAATGACTGTAAAAGAACCAAAAGTTAACAAGAAATGCAAAAGTGGCTGTAAAGACTGAACATAAAGCACTGTCTTTTTAGAATAGCATGTCCTACCTACTACCTTTATATCACTGGTGCTCTTATAGTAAAGATACTATGCAGTAGAACTGGAAACATTAGTGCAACTCAAGCACTGATGAGATTTCACCTAAAATACTGGTTTACAAATAGATAAACTGAACTGAAACAAATATAAGGGGCTGCTTAGATTGGAGTGGTAACTGAAAGCCTATTTGGGAGCAGAACCTAAACCAGACTGATCTGATTAGTCAATAAAAACAAAGGCTGAGGGGCAATATCTTTACTTGCTTAAATATATTTCTATCAGTACAAACATAAAAAGGTACAGAAAATAAAATTCAACAAGGAATTAGAATACATTTCTTAATTTTTGGTGTAGTCAGATCATGACACAGCTTTCCAGCAGAGAAGGGTATGGGAGACACTGTGAACATATCACTTTTAAAAGGAAAGAAAACAGAAATCTAATTTAAATGTATGGCAATCAGCAAGGTAGGAGTAAACTCAAGGGCAGATTTAGCACCACAATCTTCTGTCCCTCGAGGGAAATTGGTAGCCTTGGTGGAATGACCACATCACCCACTTTGAGGGTAAAAAATATGGTGCAGAAAGGAGGCCAGCAGGAAATCCAAAGGAGGGAGAAAAGAAAGTTAATACAAATACTTTACACATACGTAGCAGTTTTTCAGATCCACATTAAAAATATGTTGCTAACTCCTTGTAACTTAAGTCTGTTTTTCCAGTGTAAAAGTAATGAAAGTTAGACTACTCAGATATTAGTTTCATTGGAATAACTGTCAAGATATTGTGATTTAGAGACACAAGACTTTTTACCTACAGCACTACAATGAAATAAATGTTAATTTCCACACAAGTAAGTAGAGATTGACTGCTAAGACTAATTCATTGCATTTTCTCTCAATAAAAACTTAATATACTAGAGAGAAAGGATAGGGGGATAATGAAACTGCATAATAACTTGGTAAAACTGAGTTTTAAATAACTGGCAAACACAGAAGACAGTATTCTCCCATTCACAGAATCATCAAAATGTATGAATCCTATGATTATCAAAGGTGCTGAGGAGAGATAGGGTTGAGGAAAACTACGAGGAAAACATGGAAACACAATGCAAAGACTTCTGAGCAAACTAAATATGGATGAAGTTTTCTCCAGATGACATGCACATGCTGACACAAGTGATTAAAAAAATGGGGATGGAGAGTTTTGAGTGACTCTGAACAAAAGCACACAGACTCAGCACGTTGATAGACTTGAGTATAAACTGTACAGCAAAAACTCCCTGTGTGTCTCAAAATAATCTGGCATAATGCTGGCACAATCTGTCATGAACTCCATCCTGTTGCTTTTCTGGCATTTTATGTAGTAGACAAATATAATATTGATAATTATTTTTCTATGGTACCTGTACCATAGTACTATGAACATGTTCTATGGTACTATGTAGCTCTTGGCAAAGAGCCAGCTTGTAATAACACATGGCCTTTGATTTTATTTTCAGAATCCTGCTTGTACAATTCAACTTACAAGCTTCCCTTCCCTTGGTGATTCTCTGCCCCATAGAGTAATGCAGATACTTCTGTAAATCTGGTAAACTGACAGATTGCACAGAAATGGAAAAGAAATAAAATATTTTCTTCAAATGGCTTGGACATTGAAGTTGCCAACTCAAGTATAATTATAAGGGGAAAAGATGGAAAAAAATTATTAAGATTTAAGAAGTGAAAATATTATTTGCTAACTCACACTGCTGTTTGTTATGATTCACGCCTGAATGTGAAATTGGGACAAAACATTCAAATGTGCATGAGGTTGAGCACATGTTTAAATGCTGTTCACATTAGGGACGAATTCATAATTTGTTTCAGTGTGCTGTTCACAATAAGAATCCAATACTAAATTATCGGGTAGAAATCAGTATAAACATGGCAGTCCTAATGGAGGAACATCAGCTTTTACACAAGCAAAGAAGCCAAACGTTCACTCAGTAAATTTTGCGAGGACATTTTCAAAGATAAGATTCACAGAGTAGATAGCAATCATACACATCATGCATGTAGTTGTCAGATTAGTTTTCACCTTGTTTTGTTGGGAAAACAAATATAAAAACACCAATGTCTTTACTTAATGTTTTCATAGTAGGGTTCAATTATTTTTGTAAAATGAGTTTTCATGTTCTGCAAATTTAAAGGTGTCATGCAAGAATGCATTTTCCTGAACAATTCAACATTCTTACTGGAATTGTAGTAAATTCAGAAATAATTGAGCCTTAGGATAATATTAACTTTATAACATCCATTCTCCACTCTTTTAATAAATATGCAGATTTCATTGTTGATTGAGTGAACACATTTGGTTTTCAGGATTTCCTTGACTCAGAATTGTACACCATTGATTCCTCAGTCTCTAATTCAGAGAACATCCCATACATACAGAAATAAAGTTGTCTTGCTGATTATAGAATCATACACACTTAAGAAGAAAACTCTTTTCAATTTAGCTTCTGTGTACAAATACAAGAAATCATTTCAGATAGACTAAGTACATATTTAGAAAAAAGCTTTATGTGTGGAAGAAAAATTGCATTTTCTAATTATTGAAACGTATATAATTTAAGAGGTAATTGACCAACAAATGTGAGTCTGTTTAACCCAATTACATATGTCATTTATAAAGTGGGAATATAGCTTAGCTCATCATTTGCAGAGGCAGTATAAATAGCACTTGAGAAGAGTTTAGACGTTTGCCTGCTTCCTATAATCTTCCCTTACAGACGTCATAAGAAAAACAGAAGGAAAGGACCCCAAATCCTGCAACAAAATCTAAGCCTGAAATTCCATTTTAGATTTCAGGCATATGCTTCTGATGGAAGCTCAGAGCTCTGCCCAGAAAGAATCAATTGTACAACCAGATCCTTAGGGAACATACTTCTAAGTAAAATCTAGGAATAACAAAACAGCTATTCCTCCTTCAGCAATATGTCAACTGTGTTCATAGTGCTAATGCCATCACCTGTCCAATGACAGAGAAACACAAAGTCCCAACAAACCCAGACACTGAGAAAGTTACCGCAGTTCACCCAGTCATACAACAGGAGCATCAGCCTGCCTGCCTCAACACTGCCAAGTAGTTCGTTCATCAAAACCAAAACAATCTTCATTGGAAAATTTCTATTTTCTGGTCTAAGGTACAGCAGGATGTTTAAAAGCTACTGCCTTCAAATCCACTCCTGTGATAAGCAAAAAGAGTACAATAGGCAGAGACCCTTCATAGTTAACTGATGCCTTTTTAAAATACTATAAAATCTATATGATTATTAGGATAGTCCTGAAATCTTATATACCTAGAAGAATGCAGGAATTGAACGTTCATATTAGACCTCTCCTGTAAGTGATGTTATCAGTCTCAAGGAATATCAATTTGCAGTAAATGGAAAAGCTCCAAAACAGATAAAAGCATAAAGGTATCCAAAAAGTCAAATTTAGGTCCAACTTGAATGTGACTTTGACTTGGATATCTGACATCATAGATGAATGTCGTTATCACTAGGTATGCTTTCCATCTCATTTCTCACAGAAAGCTTTGAAAAGCCTCAGTTTTATCTCACTGAGATACAGAAAAAAAAAATACCAGATGTGGAAAACAGTTCTTATACACAACTTTGTAAGGTGCTAGATTGAACACTGCATTTGCATGTACTGCAGCTCTAACTCAGCATCTTTTCCCACACTCGGTAGCTGTGCACATCTGAGCCCTGAGCACTCCTCCACTGCCAGCACACCAAGCCCTCCTCAGGGGGCAATCAAGATATAGTTACTTCCGAGTAATGCAAATGCATTTGAACACAAAGCTGGTGGTGCTGCTTCACCTTTGTGCCTTCCCAAGACTATTATGAGTAAATTCTTAGGGAATTCCCTACGCTTATAAGTGGGTCCACAGCTCTGTTATGTTTTGACTGGGCCCAGTGAGGTGGGGGTTGGTCTGTTCTCCCAGGTAACCAGCAATAGGACAAGGGGTAATGGCCTCAAGTTGCACCAAGTTCAGGTTAGATATTAGGAAAAATTTCTTCTCAAAAAGAGCAGTGCGGCATTGGAACAGGCTGCTCAGGGAAGCAGTGGAGTCACCATTCCCAGAGGTGTCAAGAAACACGTAGATGTAGCACTCAAAGACATGGTTTAGTGGGCATGGTGGCGATAAGTTGATGGTTGGACTGAATGATCTTAGAGATCTTTTCTAAACTTAATTATTCTGCAATTCTGTGTGCTATACAGGGAAAAGGTTTATCGTTATCTAAATGTTACTGTGATAGTTCTAACTTCCCTAATTTATGCTTCTATCTGTTAGTTGAACTGTTATGTATAAACGTGCACTGAAGGGTAAATAGTCTTTCCTAGGAAGGAAACAGATAAAGGAAGAATAATTTAAGGAAACATAATTGGCAGGGGTGGCAGGGATAGGTGAAATCATTCAAGCCTTACGGGAAAAACCACTGTGCAAGAAGCTAAGCAAAACTGTTTGCAACCATATAATAGGGAGGGAAGTTCTGGAGGTGTGTAAGAAACTGTGTTCATGTAGTATGGATGTTTAAAATCAGATGAAGAACCACCACTTTATACTTGGCACAACAGCATGTGCTAACTTGATTATAAATCCTTATATATCTTTTGTTTTTCTAAGGTACACGAATCCTGCCCCTGTGTTACCATCGTTTGCCAATACATATTCCTCTGAGGAAAATGCATTTTGTGAAAATCCTTACTTGGATCTAAATATCAATTCAGCCACAAGATAAAAAGTCTTTTTGCTTTGAAAAAACGCTGGTAACATTTAAAATGGACTTGCTTTTGCAAACTGACAACTAATTATCCAAAAGCAAAATGCACATTAGGTATTTAAATAATGAAATGTCAGTCAGTATAATAGAAGCGCCACTTTACTTTTGGCTTTCAGAAATTATTTTAGTCTTAAAATTAATCTATCTAAATATACATAGGCACATTTATTTTTTGATTATGCTTATTCATATTAAAAAAAAAATCTTTCTAAAATGTATTATTTCTGCCTACAGACTCCATCAGCTACCACTGCTATTTGTAAAGGTACAAATATCACTATTACTACAAGCTGGTTTGGGTCCACATTTGTTTTTAAGTGCTTTCTGCACTATCTTGCTGCTTGCCAGGGAATTTTCTATCCACTGCTGATCACTAGAACATACTTATTTTACAGTGTTATGAATCTAGGTCAGACATCATTACACAGAAATGAACCCTGTTAACATTAGGATTAGGAGGTCTGAAAAAATTGTCTACCATGAGGCTGCAAGAATTACTTAGCTGAAGGATGTGCTCTGTTTCCCTAACTAATCTCAATCAGATTCTGTACAAGGCAGGAGTAAAGCGTAGAAGAATATTTGTTTACTTGATACATATTTTTTTTTAACAGTGGTCAAGTGATAAACAAGCACACAGTTAAGACTGTACTCAGCAGTATCTTCCCTAGACACATCGTTCCTAGGTCTCCACGTCAGATTCTTCAGCATCCCATCTCAGCTCTGAGGGTAACCCATGGCTGTAACCTCTGTCACAGATGCTGGAGGAGGTTGTCTTATGGAGGAGAGCATCTTCCAGTGCCCATTGCTGCAGCTGCTAAACATGACTGGGGGTCACTGAGAGCAGCTGCTCAAGCCTTCCTCCTCCGTGTCCCTTCAGGGAAGAAATGCTGCTTCTTACCCCTGTGTTTCCCTTTCCAGGCTCACTCCCTGCACTAAGGCACAGCTATTTCACATGGCAACACACAAGACTCGAGTTCTTCCACTTTAAATTATCAAAAGAGATATCAGACATGGCAGTGCAAATAATGAAACTGAGAATGCATTCCTTTAATGAGTGTGACATTTGGACCCTGGTTTTAGAGAGCCCTAAATACGTCATATATGCTTAGGAATAAATAAATGTATGTTGTAGATTCACACATACTGCCTGTATATATTCAGATACATGGAGCAGATGCATATTAAAATAATGAAAATTATTTATAAAACTTTTATGTATATTTTATATTTATGTACATAAATAGATTCACCTACACATATGCATATTCTCTGCAAGGGTGCAGGCATAGGTGAGTGTGTACACACTTTAGGTACATTAAGACTGAAGTTCTCTGAAAGAAAACAGCTGCATTCTTAGATAGACATGATGATTTGTGCAGAGAACTCCACTGGACTTGACACCTGTCTGCACGTTCTCTGAAAGAAAACAGCTGCATTCTTAGACATGATGATTTGTGCAGAGAACTACACTGGACTTGACACCTGTCTGCATTGGAAATAAAATTCTAGAGCAACAGACCAGGATTCAGAGTGAGCAAATGAAAGACTTTCCTCATGAATGTCTATGTGGAACTGTTCAACACAAGAAAAATGATAAGGATATGGCACTGGTAGTCATGTTGTAATACCATATTTTAATAAAACAATTTGGAAGTATGAAATAAAATATACAGTATTTTAATAGATTCAGAAATGCAGCCCTGTTCCAAACACATTCATCATTTTACCTGTAAGAGTCATTCTGTTTAAGTAGTGGCTCTATTTAGATGTAGCACTATAAGTGAGCATGAAAATATATCTTTCATAAATTTGCTATAATAGGGTAACATTAGTTACTGTAACTGAGGTTGACAAATTGTTTCCTCTAAATAGTCACTGCTTGGTCAAAAATTTTCTCTTTTTTGTCTCTATCCAATAACAGTTTCTATTTAATAATTTATCATTATCTATTCTGTAGCTTGAGTAAGATACTTCACTCATTTTTGTAGTGATGAGAATAAAAAAAAAGTACTTTCTATATTATAAGAAAAAAGCAGAGATTTTCTGAGCAACATTTTAACATAAATAACTGAAAATTTAAAGAGTTCCAATTTGTCACCATGACAGTCCCTACTAAGAAACAGGTATGGGGGAAAGAAAAGAAGAAAAAAAAAAAAAAGAGTTTTGATTTGACTAAGTTATGAGCTTTTGGGAAATGGCGTGCAGAGTTTTTGTTAAACTCACCAGGTGGGAAGTGCACTGCACACACATTTGTAGCTTTACGGTAGACTGCCTAACTCAGACACTCTAATGTAGTCACATATGTTATAGGAAATCCAGGATCAGAAATAGGTAGTTTAACTCCTTTCACTCTTATTCATTACAATTCCTCTTCAATCATTTAAAAATTGAGAATTATGAGCTGCTCCAATTCTATGTATATTTGAATTATTGAACTTCTTTATTTGGTATGTATAGCTCTAATTTTATGAAGACCATATGAGACTCTGGCCTGATTCATAACTTTCTTGCAAGAATAAAAAAGCAATCGCCCTGTAGTTGTGGAAATGGATATTATGGGTTCACTCCACTCACGAGGGACCCTGCAGATGCAAGCACGATCTCTCAATCGTCCACATCAAGATATCTGTAAGACTTCACTGAATGCTCGTATTTAATACCAAGGGAAACCAGATGGCACAGTGACAGTCCTGATCGCATTTAGGTACAGGTAGATGCACATTTGAAGACCAGAGCTATAATCACACAACACATACATTTTTATAGGTCATAGGTGCAGAAATGTGTCATTTTTATGTTCTCACAAGGACAAAATTTGGAGTTGCTTCCAACTTTAATACTTTCCAATTTGTTTTTGTGCTTAAACATACTCTTCCTCCTTTGATAGACAATTGCAATTGGGCAGATAAATCACATAGGTATGTTTTTGTTTCATTAATGATAGATGCACCGTTGTTCCCAGAAAATACATGCATAAGAAAATGTAATATTAATAAATATTAATGAAGGCTTTAAAACTATTTTGATAAACATTTGTGCCTGTAATACACAGCAAGGCAAATGTCTGTTACAGCTAACACAAGGAAGGTAGAAGTATGACCATTTAGTTTGCAAGGCAAGGATTTTAGCAGTTGATTTTTGAGCTATTCAAACTTTTTTTTTTTGCAATAGAGTTTGAACAAGATCAAGAATGGCTTTTTTTTTTTTTTGCAACAGAGTTTGAACAAGATCAAGAATGGTTGGATAAACACGCCTTCTCTGCTGCTTCTGTAAAGAGACAGAGCTAGCTCACACACTTTAAATATCCATGGAGTCAGTTATTATGAAGACCCTATGCTTTGCTGCTAGGTTGATATCACTGTGATTATTGGAATCATTTCTAGGGGAAAGGAAAGAGCAAGGAACACTGTCTTATGTTATTTCCATGTGAAAATGGGGAGGTGGAGTAGACACAAAGCAGGTATTCTCAGTACACTGCCTCACCTTCCCTCTTACATTCCCAAGATTCAGGATATGTAACAGTGTTATTTTGGAGATGAGTGAGCTGTGACTAGTTCATAGCAGGCTTTTTCAATAAACTAATTTTAATTTTTAGTAATACTAAGCAGAGCAATCATAAACAGAAAGGATCATTTTGTGATGACAGGAATGAATTTCTCGCAATTTCCTCTATCACAGTAAGAAAATGGGAAATATATCCAAATATCATTTCCTTCTGCAGATTTATCATCACTAGATCGTATTTTATTGCTGTTATATGAACACTGTATTTAGATACTTGTGCTCAGAGAAAAACCTCCTCATTTTTGGCAATTTCCCTTTTTATAACTCTTGAATTCCAGCTAATTTCTGCCTCATTACTATAATTCCTCACTGATGAGAATCTTCAGAGAAAGGACACGCTTTACAACATCAGTGCCTCTTCATGAAAAGAGAATGGAAAAATAAATATGAAAGCAATTGACTCCAGCAGAAAAAGGACAATCCTCAGCCCAGATCTATTTATTTTAAAAGAATTTTCCCCTTTATGTCACCAAGGAACTAAGAGAATCAGGAAAGCAACTTCATAAATCAGGAAAAAATTTTAATAAGGGAAGAACATATTAGGAGATTGATTTTCATTTGTTCAATAGAACCACCAGGTCCTCCTAGGGATAAAAGACCAGGATATATTTTAAAACTAACCTGACAAAAGAGAATCAAAAGATTAGCCACAAATAACCATATTACAAGTTTCAGACTTGGCATTTTTAAGTGGCATCACCACCCCAAAGTAAACCCAAGGTAGAAAAATTACCATCTCTGTAAACTAACAGCCAAGCAGAAACCATTTTTGAACACCATAGCCCTTCCTCATTCCCAATATGCATTTAATCCTCTCCTGCTATTTATATCCCTAATGTCACACCATACTGAGCATCCTTGGCACTAGAACTCACTTTGGAAGAACCAATGAACAACTACCCACTTCTCAAAAACCCACATGCTACTTATGTTTTTACACTGATGAAGAGCAGTGGTCAGATCCACCTCTCAGTAACTTAGCAAGCACCTAGGCCTTCCCTCCAGGTTCAGTAGGTGGCTCACAACAAGGCTGCTTTCAATCCAGTTGCAGGGGTGAACTCTTGCCTCTTCCCTAGCAGTAGCTTCCCTTGCAAAGTTATCTCAGCTGGAAGTCAGTCACTACTACCTAATTTTTTATCTCTGCCTTTAAGTAATGGATTTTGTAGAAGGCTTTGCAGTAATTCCCAAAAGTAATCCTGCATTTTACCTCACAACACATGGGAAATTCACAGTCTCTAACTCCTCAATTAATTGAGGAATGCCAGGGGTCATCTAATAACGGTATGGTCAACAGCTTCAGCACTACCACCCCACAACTAACATTTACAATAGTTCTCAGGACATGAACTGAATAGATGTACTGTCATGGCTAAATGCTTTTATGGATCAGGGAAAAGGGGAAGAAGTAGGAAGGCAAGAAATCACAAGTTTCACAGTACCTTTTGTGATAGTAATTCCCACAGCAATGCAGCACTAAGTACTTAATGCTGGATGAATTCTAGCAAAGATAAGAAGTGCGATCTTAGAGTGGGGCTACTCACCCAAAATACTGGGAAAGAAATGCCCTGGCAAATGAATTCTGCTGATTATAGACAAAAGGAAATGCAGTTATAGAAGGTTACACTGCCTGTTCAAAAATTCTACAGTGAACTTGTGGGTTTTTTGGCCCTGCTAGCAAATGTCATCCTCAGAAATCTGTAAGTAAGAATACGTGGATCCCCTAGTGAACACCTTCCCAAGACAACCACAAAGAAACCACTCCAGGTCTCACAATAAAGTATAATTGCTGAACTTCCACTAATAGTATTCCTTCCCTAGGGCTCTGTGAGCTGCATGCCCCATAGTTCAGCTGCTGATCTCAGAGCAATGAGAAAAAAAAAAAAAGAGGAGCTGGAAAGATAAGTAATCAAGTCTCTAATTCACTACCACAAACATTTTGTAACACTACGTGTATTAAAAGTGTCCAGCAGCTGAGCTGACATCTACAGCCTATGGAAAACAGGCCTTTAATTTGTACATTCTTCTAAAG
>NW_010325174.1:17956-36872 GCF_000700745.2 Antrostomus carolinensis | reverse complement strand
TAGGGAATAGCAGTGATGGGTCTTTGTCTTGGAAATGCTACTGCTAAAACAAAGCTGCTGAGGTTTCCTGATATAGGCCATCTTCTTTCTTGTTTAAAACACTGTCATAAAACTAAACGCTGCCATAGGAGCAGACAGCATGCTAAGCAGACTCTGCTGATCTGAAATGTATCCAAAATATCTAAACCTCTCGAGTCTGGAAATTCTGGCTGGAAATTCCATGACAGTAAATTTTCCAGCACTGGCACTCTGGGATCTGGAAAGTCATCTTTTCCCTGGGTCTTGTTAATTCCTTGATTTATACTCGCTCTTGTGCGCGGCTCAAACTAAGTCAGATTCTACTCAATTACACTCTGAACTAGAGAAAATTTCCCCACTCAGTTGCATGGTGTTCCATCACAGTGATATTTAAAAAGGGCTAAAGAGATGCAGCACAGAAGAATTCCCCCCCCTCAAGGACTTCACTTTGCTTGGCTTTAAAATTGTTATTACTATTCCATTTTTCTTGCAACTTACTTATACTATTTGGTTTTGAACAAAAAGTTTCAAAGTTTACTACTACAGAGAATGTAAGTGTACTCTTTTGAAAGCTACCAAGATGATCTCACACACATTGCAGAGCAAGAAGTACAGTATTTTACACCAGACCAGTGCATCACTTCCCAGGAGGCACCCAGGGAATCAAAGGCTTCAGCAAATCTCCATTGTTTGGTTCTAGTGGTGCAGAAACTACAGTTATACATGCCAAGGAGTCCCAGAAAAAGATGACAGTTTGAAATTTTACAAGAACAGCTTCACTGCTGTATGAATATTGCGTGAACATAGGTTTGTTGAGGCATATCATTACCACCAACATTTCTTAGAAGTCCCAGATTCCCACATTTGTCCTTTCCTTAGTGGAAGCCTCCGGAGTAAAGGTGATGCATTATCAGAAGCTGTTATGATAGGGGAATCTATTAAATCTTTGTAATCTGGACACTGTTAGATATTAAAATATAAGTGTAAACAATAGCTTTTTAAAAAGTAGTGATAAATAAGGAGAAAGTACAATCTGGTAAACTAAAAAAAAAAAAGTCATTTAACTCCTCTTGCATATAATTAAATAGATAAGTTAACCATCAATCCTCAATAATGGCTCATTCATTTATTTTGCCAGCAGGACCGAAGTCCCACTTCTTGGAGGATTATCAACAAGAGTCCTGCTTAAAAGGAAAACAACTGTTCCTTCCACACATTTATGCAAGGTTAAGAAAGAACTGAGCTTTCACACTGAAAATAAGACATTTTTGTCAAATTTCATACAGCGTTTTTCACAGTAACAATTTTGAATGTCATGGTAGGAAGTTGATTTGATCTGCTCTTAGTCATCCTTGTGAATCTGCAGTAATTTAGCATCATTGACATTTGACTCTTACTTACTTGTTTGCTATTTTAATAAAATCTTGGAACTTGAGCCTTTTACCTCGGGGTAAAGCCAATTTCTCTGAGGAATCTGAGAAATGTGTCTCAGTTTCTCAAGTCAACCCTCCTTTGTCCTTAACAATGCAAACAGATCAATTTTTATTAAAACTACAGGACTAGAGGGTGAAAAATCACCTTGACCAGATGTCCATTCCAAATTTCTATTTATTGCTGAAGGCTGATGGATGGCTTTTACACCGAATTTTTACACTGTAAAATTCCACCCTCCAAAGCCCCATGTCAAGCCTGTCTTGCCATATGCCAGGAGAAGGAACACAGCCCAACAGCGCTGGATCGCATTAGCGCGCGTGTTCTCCCACAGGGTTACATGATGCTGCTGTGGTCCCCTCACTCACAACCCACTCTCAGGTATTTAGCTACAACCGAACTAGTGACCTAGAGCAGAAAGGGGATCACAGTAGCACTCTGAAGTATGTGTGAGCTAAACATCATGCTACAGAAAAAAGAAATCACATAGGTACCATACGAACGTGTGTGAGAATGACATAGTTGTCCATAGAGTTGCCCTTCAAAGCTAGCACATCAATCACCTCCTTTTGAGTTGTACTGCTTTGAGATATTCAATCCTTTTATAAGATGAGAAAGATACTTTGTGACACTGTGACAGATTTGTTATTTTCAGTTTTCCTCCAGACCTGCATCTCCTCACAGGCTGGGAGAAAGATAAATGTTAATTTTGAAAACTTACCTGCACAGCAGGTACTTCACAAGTGCAGACTTAACTATTGGATCTCTCAGAAGGCCCTTCATATTTTTTGGAGTGTCTTACCCAGATGAGATAAGATTTCCTGGAGAGTAAGACAGCAATTGTAAAGAAATCAATATAATATATCACTACTGAAACAAAAAGCTATGTAATTTTTTCCTCTTTTTTAATTGGAATATTTCCCCAGGTCAGCTAAGGCAATCAAAAGTACACTGGAGTCCCAGGCACTCTCTCAAGCATACAAACTCATAGAATTTTACAGAACATTTTTCTCCAAACAAGTGATAAGCAATAGAAGAATCTTTATCTAAAATACTGGGCCATATTCTCAGGCAAGTGCATATTTATGCAGTTCAGTGTATGCTGCAGAGGCCCAGCAAAAGGGGAAGCAGGGAACAACAGGCACCTCCCTGCAGCCACAGGCATCTCAAAACACCTTCTTGGGGCATCAACTGGTAAAAAAAAAAGTAGGACAACTTATTCCACCCCTAAATTTTTTTACCTATGGAGAATATAGATTAAAATCATAATGGGATGTGATCTTTAATTTATTTAGCATAGTCCAATCACTCATTTAGAGACAAAAGCATATGAATTAGCAAGCTAGGAACCTTGCTTCACCTCTAGTTTGCTTGTACTTTTCTCTCTGCCATACATGTATTTTTATTTCAAACCAGACCATAATTTGTTCAAAGATAGAAAACCTGATGTGTCAAACACTTGTTCAAGTGAGCAGCTCAGTCTTAGAGGTTTTTCACATGTAAATGCTGCAACATCATATAGCAACATACAGTATTTTACTTATATGCTGATGGTTAAAATTTTGTTAAACTTGTATTCTACCCAACACGCTTACAGAGCATTACCAGAAAAGTTCATGTTGTCTACACATACAAATGTATGTGATGAAGGACATGCTGGGGCATTTTGATCAATCGAATCGTAAGAAGCTCTTATGACCATTTTCAGACATAGCTAGAAAGAACTTTCAAGAGGTTTTGTGTTTTGTTTGGTTTTGGAAGGTTTTTTTTAAGTTTAAAACCAATGCACAAAGTTCAGTCATTGCAGAAATTAATCTTAGAGTAATCGTGACCATTTTCAGACATAGCTAGAAAGAACTTCCAAGAGGTTTTGTTTGGGTTTGGGAGGTTTTTTTAAGTTTAAAACCAATGCACAAATTTCAGTCATTTCAGAAATTAATCTTAGAGTAATCATTGCACTAATACTATTTAGTATGCTTCTTCTCTTTTCTTTCCCTGATTGAAAAATACATCAAGTTATTACATGCAATTAAACGTATTCTTTCCAATGCTTTTGCCTTGTGTCCTTTTTTCATTTCACTACAATTACTGCAAATTTCCTTTTACTAATCAACTTGCATTTTTAAAACAATTCTGCGTGCATTTTATGCATCAAAAGGGACAATACCAAATTTTACTGCTCTTTCAGAATGATCCCCTCTGTCATCACTCTTTACATCAGAAACAAACCAGCCACAAAGCTATTTTCATACCAATTTTTCAACTGTTTATTGTAAACATAACTTGGGTAGAGGCCTTTCAAAGGGAAGGATCTTTGTTGCCTGCCCTGATGTAGATTGCACAATCCAAATTTGTTCTGTGCCTCATCAAGGGTCTCATAATAGTATCTACACAGCAGAAAGAATGTCAAATCATACTGTGAGTCAAAGAATTTTTTCTTTTACTGCACGTTAGCATTTACATGAATCATTAACTACAAAAAGGAATTTCATAAGCTACAGTATTGTAAAACAAATAGTTTGTTCATTTGAGATAGGGACATAGGATGAGAAAAAAATACATCAGATTCTCCAGAAGAACTCATCTGATCCCTGCTACATTGAATTATTCAGTTCTCAGGCTCTTTGAGGCAAAAGCCTTTTGATACATTCTATGGTATCCAGCCTGAATGGGTCTTAAGAATTAGCATACACAGGTAATATTGCATTGCAAACAATAATAAACATGGATAAGTCAACACTGATGGGCATAAAGGGCATGATCGCTGACCTTTATCAGATCATAATAGTTAGTCTCTTCCTAGTACCAAACATTTTAGGAACACAAACCCTTTCCAGACCCTAGTAAATAACACTTTATTGACTTCTCTCTGTACTAAAGACACTAGAAACATGCTACAGCCTCAGCTAGAATAGTTATAACAACTTCCACTTCTAATTTCAGAGGTCACTCATCCAATTACTGTTCAGTAAAACAGACTAGAAGCTGTTACACCAACTGAAATATACACAGAGACCAAGGGAACTGCTAACAAACCTTTTCTTCATAGCTTCTTTCAGAAAATATCACAATAGTTTCTGGTCCCCTCTGCAAGCCAGCTGCCACCAAAAATATACTGGGAAACCACAGAGCTGGAATAAATCCACTCCTCATGTAGTTCCATATGCTTAGCACATAATGCTGCTCAATTTTCCCCAAGTACATTAAGTATGATAACAACACTATTCAAGACTCTATTCCTGCTTAATGCTTAACAGGCAAACTAGTTAAAATAAACAAATTTACCTTAACATCAGCAGACCTGACTCAGTAAAAACCACATCTAAACGTATCCCAAGAACAAGAAGACTCTCCTAAAGCTTGTTTTTATACATAGCAGGTTGATAAGCTAGCACTCCACCCAGAGTGCTGCATCCAATAGTTGTGTCTCACTGATCTAAGCTCACCTGTTACCTGTTTGATTTTCTGCTGAAATGAAAGGGGAGATCGTTAGCAGAGGCTGTAACTAGACAGAAGGTGGAATTAGAATCAGCTGTGAGCTCTGATAGTTAGGAGCTCCCCACCTGAGAGCTCATGCTCCTCAGGTGTTTTTCACTTGTTTTGTTGTAACTCTAATTCTTTCACTGGTCTCAGAAGAGTATTTCTGAGTTATTTTTAGCTGAGAAACAGACACTAGTCCCACATTATAGAAAATCTAGATGTGGGATGTGCCTTTGATTGTATCATAATTCTGAACAAAAAAAATCTAAACATGTGGAGGGGCAGCTGGGGCATGGTCCTGAATTCAGACATGGGTTGGCGTGAATCAACCTTATATATCTTATATATTTAGATATATCTTGGGGAAGATACTAAGGTATAGCAACAGGTCACACCTAGTCCACTAAAACAAAAGTGCTCTGTTCCTTCATCCCCAGGCATATATGATCCAGAAAACAAACTATTTAATCTGTTTGTTCCAGCATGGACCTTGCTTGGAGTCAATCCAGTAATGGTCACATAGCTGGTCAGAAATAAGATGTTATGAAAATATACCAATAAAGTCATAGTTTTGTTTTATATAAAGTCCTGTGTATTGTCAACTTAATTGAGCTGTGTCATCTTTTGCACAGAGACATGCTAGGAACAGGTATTATTTGGGCTTAGAGTTAGCCAGAGTTTAGAAAACTATACTTTCAGCAGCTGAGATAATGTTTAGATTTGACATATGCCACAAAATAAGGAAAATTGATTAAGTTAATAGAATCAAAATTTTTTCTCCCTGTACTTCCCTGGCCATTTTAAGGTTGGAATTTTGGTTTGGTAAGAGTAGTCTTGGAGATGAAAGACAACAGCCAATCTTAATAGCTTGATTTTTCAAAACCTGGAAAATTACAAAAATGTCTTTTATCAACAATGCCTAGTATTTTATTTTTTATTCTGCTGCTTGCCTGGATCTTCTGCCTATATTTAAAGTTAAGATCAAGGTGGAGGTTAAAGATTAGGACTTCAGCAGTGTAAATGATGATTGGATGCAAGAGGCTGAAACACTAGGAAGAAGGCAGGTGTAACTTCCAGTCATTTTATTTTTCACTGTTGATTTTGGTCTCTTTAAATTTGGGATAGAACAGGAGTGATGAAAAAGTTTGGAAAAGATAAAGATTTTTACCTGTACACAGTTAACAAACTAGGAAGAGGTCTAGTGTTAACATATTGTCATTTTTTTTTTCTCTGGGTATCAATCCATCTGTTTTAATTTAAGCATTGGTTCCCTGCCTAAAGTTAAAATCATGGATAGTATTACAGAAAGTGGAAGCTAAAATTTAAACTAAGTAATAGATGAATCCTGAAAATTCAGCAGGGTTAGACAGACTATTGCAGGCTATTTCAATTTTAACCTAAAGAAGGATACCCTTGTGATATTTAATGTGAAAATTAAGGTCAGTATAACAATTAGAATTTGAAAAAGTAAAATGTCAGAAGTCCTTTACATGACAGGAATCTGCTTAGTCTACAGAGTTATGAAGAGGGTGATGTCAGCAGTAACCAATTCCTAATGTTACTGTAGGAATCAGTCTCATGGGTATAATTAAGTTATAGGAACCTAAACGCTCAAGAATCAAGTTTATGTTTGGCTTCTTCAAAATACAAACTTGTAGGGATTATAAATAATGCTTGAGTTGTTCCTTTTCCTCACAGAATTGCATTCAGATATATGTAATTGCACTTGTCAGGGTTAAGTTTTGGAAAACTGAGCAGATCTTAAAAGCAAAACTTGGGTTAACTTCTATGTGCTTACACAGTTAGGAAGAATGGCATCAACCCTGGCTAGTGTCCTATCTTGTATTTTATTTTGAGATTGCTCATAAACTACAGCTGTGGTTAGTGCTGAGACTGGAATTAGAGCTAGAGTTCAAGGATCAAAACCTCAGCTCTTTCTAGCTGGATGCCAGTGCATCCACAGATCTGGAGATGGTTTTATTTTGAAAGGGTATAACAGCAGTTTCCTGGGCTTGGCAGACATAAAGACAAACTACCTTTCTATTCAGACTGTGCTGTGGGTGCACAGCAAGTCCTAGAGGTCTTTGAGTGTTGTGCTTGGGCTCCTAAAGTCTTTTTACCTTAAGTCCAAGTGATAGTTATGGGCTTGGCTAAGAGGCTGGGTCTCATTATTGCCTCTACGATTGCTGTCTCTGATTCCTCCCAGTTCTCTCAGAAAGGTTTTAACTCACAACAATTGCTCTCACCTTGTATTTTGCTTTGAAAATTTATTCTTCTATTTTGCATCTGAAAAAGTCATCAGTAACACTAATGGGCATAGGAAAATCTATTCTTTTTCCCCACAAACCTGTGATACTGTTGAACAGCTTTATGAGGAAAAGTTTCATTTGCCTTTCAGACATTAGACATTGGCTAGTGCTCAGGGAAGCTTATCCATCCAGATGAACAACTGGCTTGTTTCAGTACTGAGCAGCCAAATTCATCCCCGGAGTAACACCAATTAATATTTGTAAGGGATATATGGCAGACATGAATTTAGGCCATTGGAAGATGCAAATTCTGTCAGGACATATCAGTAGATTATGTTCTACAGAAAATAAGTATATGTAAATCTGAGATACACAAGTTTTATTGTTAACATACATTAGAAAAGCAATTGTGTCAGACACAGCTCTATTAAGTGTAAATCTCCTCAAAACAAAATTGCCACAGTACTCGTATTCAGCATATTTCCTCACCTCATTTCAGACAGCATATGGACAGATACATGCCACAATTATCTTTAGACATGATTTAGAAAAAAAAGTGTTGAGCCTGTCTGCCTTGCTTTCATAAGCAGATTTTAGACCAGTCATCCACCACCAATATCTGTGCAGAAGCAAATACTGAAGATTGAATCTCTGCCACTGAAGGCTGGATTTTTTTATGGAGCCTTGTGATGACTCATGGTTGCCCCCTGGACAATGAAAAACATTGGAAAATCCGTATGCTAGAGCTCACTGCCTCCCATGTGGGGAAAAATGATCATCTTTGGAAAAGGAAATTGCACTGAAAGAACATGCCCTGAAAAGGAAAATGTGATTGTCACAGGACTTGCATCAAGGGACTATTCCAGCCACTGTAATTTAGAGCATCCCTGAAATTGTGCTAAATTACCATCTGGATTTACTCTCTGGTCAACTTATCCTGAGAAGGATTATTAAATTTTATTATTTGGACTTTTAGGGATACTTAGTCACAACCTTAATGGCATAAACTGTGTTTTCATACTTATTAGGGAAGACAATACGAAAATGACGGTTTCTTTCTCTCGCAATGGTGGAAATTAATTTTAAAAACTGGAAACTGAAATTACGTGCACCAAGACCATATAATTTGTATTCTATTTCAAAAATGGTGAAGCAATGAGGCACAGAGAATTTCTGCATCAGACTGACAATCACCCACAATTTCTTGGAGTCACAGGGATAGAACTTTCAGTTATGTTTGCTGTCTGGAAAATATCAATAAAAAAGAGATCTTAGATAAATATCATTCAGAAGCCAGCTGGCACTAAGTAGGACATCCATATACACCCTTAGGATTTCAATGCAAACTCTGACCCTGTCTCCAGCAGGAAGGCATCTGCTTGTGTGATATGAGAGCCCATATATGAGATTCCCAGGCATCAAAATTATAAAGCTTTGAAAGTGACAAGTGCCATATTATACCTGTTTCAATTACATAGCTTTCATTATTGCTGACTACTGGATCAGAAAATATCATACATGAAGCACCTGTATTATTGAAGTAACAAAAAAATTAGGGATAATATATATTTTGCTATAAAACACGACACCTACATCTTTTAAGCACATGCTTCATTTTTGGTTGTAATAAAAAATTTCTGAATTGACGGTATTGAACACAGGAAGTATATCATGGAACAAGTCCTTTGGAGCATATTTCTGGGAACATCAAGGGGAAAAAGGTGATCAGGAACAGTCAGTATGGGTTCACCAAAGGTAAACAATGCCTCACCAACCTGACTGCCCTCTGCAATAAAATGCCTAGATTTGTGGGCAAGGGGAGAGCTGTGGTTGTCATTTACCTTGACTTTAGCAAGAGTTTTGATACTGTCTCCCACTACACTCTTGTAGCCCAGTTCGGACACTAAGGTCTGCATAGGTGAACAACTAGATGAGTAAAAAAATCGGTCTGGATGGAGGGGTTCAGAGAGAAGCAGTTAATGGTCATTCTCCACCTGGATAGAGCAGACCACCTGTCAGGGGTCTATATGCCAAAGTAGTGTCTCAGGGAATTGGACTGGGACCTCTCCTGCTTAATATCTTCATCAATGTTCTCCCACCTCCAATGATGAGGAATGACGGAGCTCAGCAAATTTGCAGATGACTATAAATGAGACACCAGTTGATAGTCTCAATGGCAGGTGCAATGGGCTGCCATTCAGAAGTACCTAAACATGCTGCAGGAATGGGCCAACATGAATGTCATGAAATTCAGCAAGAAATGCAAAGTCCTGTACCTGAGAAGAAATAACGCTTTGCAACAATAAAATAAGCTGTGTACTGACCAGCTGGGGAGCAGCTCTGCCAAAAAGGTCCTGAGGCTCCATGTAAACAGCAAGCTGAGCATGTGTCAGCAAAGTGCTCTCACAGCAAAGAAAGCAAACAACATCCTAGGCTGTATCAACAGAAGCACAACTGGTAGATCAAGGGTAGTGATTATCACTCTTCACCTGGAAGATTTCAGATGGCATTTAGAATACTCTATCCAGTTTTTGGCCTCCCAATTCAAGAAACTGAACAAAAACCCGAAGAAAATCCAGCAGAGGACCATGAGGATGCTCAGGAGGCTGAAGCACTGCTCCTATGAGAAGAGACTGAGGAACAGTTCTTGTTCAGCCTGGAGAAGAGCCAGCTTCTGAAAGACTGAACAGCACCTTTCCAATACATGTGAAGAGGTCCTCAAGAAGACAGAGCCAGGCTGTTTGCAGTGCTGCGTGGCAGTAGGATGAAAGGAAGCAGATATCTCTCTCTGATTATATTAATTCTAGAATACAGGCTTCTGCAGGAAACATGAAATAAATTAATCCTCAGGTTTTATTGAATGGATAAGAAACCTTTGCAAGGCTTTACAATCTGTCATGCATTTCAAAATGTTTTACTCAAGGGATTCCTGACAGAACTCCCAGAGGCTGAAGATGTCCCAAGGATCAAGAAATTTTTTAACTATCTTAGAAACACCTTTTTTCTTCTTTGTCCCCTAATGTGCAGTGCTTAAAGTTTCTGTCTAGGTGAGGATATGATCCACAGTTATTACATACTCCTCACAGTGGTATAAATACCAATTTCTTGCAAAATAATTGTTCTCCACAGTCAGGTTGTATTACCTCAGTATAATATTTGCAAATACATGTTTTAGGAATCATTCATCAACACACTTTCTCAGCAGAGGTTTACTTAAATAGTCTGATTTCTTATAACTATTTCTCTTTTGAAAGGAAATAAGATCTGAAGTCTCCAGGATTAGCATGCAAAAGATTATTTTCACTTTCAAGATTGGGTCCTTGCTTGCTCATGTTACACTGTCTTCCAGCTGTGAAGGGGCATTTCTTTTGCTAGCTACCAAGTTGAGAGAGTTAGGATACAAACTGTAGCATTTGAGAAGAAAGTAGAATCATTTCAAAGCTCAGAGGCTCTCTGACCCATTCTCTCATGCCTTGAGTTTGGTAGGAAAGACGTAGGCTTATTTTCAGTTTGTTTGTTAAGCTAGGGTCATGTCTGCTAAGTCCAAAGAACCACTTATCTGAGATCAAGTCACAGTGGAATCAGCACTAGCAGAAAGAAAACACAAGCAGAGACTTTTCATTATTTGGAATTTAACAACAGTTACGTGATAGCAAAAGGAGAAGCCAGGGAAAAACAAATCTAGTGATTTTTACTTACCTTCTACAATTGCAAGCAGACCCACTGGGTGAACTAAATGTTTAAATAAAGGGCTGTAATAGGCATTATATCTCTTAGATTTCACAATTCTGAAATAAAAGAGGGTTCTTCAATCAATTGTCTGAAATCCACTGGTTTTTGTGGACAGAAAGTGCAAACAGGGCTTAAGTGGAACCGGACATTTATTCTCTGCAGAGGAGAGGGTTTTATCAAAGACAAGCATCTCTTCAATAGATGTCCAAAACACTGCCGTGAGTGATTTTTTTTTGTATAATACTATTCTTCCCGCATGCTATATTCATATGTCATAATTGGTAGCTACTCCATAAGTAATAGAAGTCCATAATTACAAGGTTGCATCAGTGCAGTACCAGAAACTTAAACCAAGGTGGGGAAAAACAAAAAGCCACAGACCATTATAAAGCAAAAAGCTACATTTAGAAATCTTTTGCTTTTAAGAAAACAGTTTGTTTTGATTTTATTTTTTATCTTCAAAGACAACAACGGTTTTTCAATCATGACCCTTGGGTGCTTGCAAGGAGCTGGACTGCTCTACTCTTGGTTGGAATCTTGTAGCTAGTGTTGCCTCATCTACACTAGTAAATAAAATGGACAAGAACCTATCTGGCACAGGCTGTCTCATGTCTGTATACTTCATTTCCCTTCCAAAACAGAAAGATTGCAGCCAAAATACCTGTTGTAGATAGTCCCTAAACGATGCTCATCCTCAGACTGAGTCTGGTAACTGTTTGGGAGATTCTTCTCTGTCTTTCTTGATTCTCCAAGACAAGACCATGCCAAAATATGTGCCTATAACTTAGCAACTGTGGGAAACAGGCCAAGACCATGCCTTGGCACACTATTTTTTATCACTAAGAAGCAGTTGATGAGCTTAAGTGCATAAATGCACAATAACAAAAGGAATATATACCATTTTCTTATTCTTTCTTGAGAAAAAAAATATTTATAAATATTGTGGCCTACATTATCAGGACAGGCCTATGAACTTCTCACTGCACTGGTGGGTACTGGCTGAAGGGGTCAAAGATCATATTATCTTATTTTGAACTGAACTTTGTTGATATAATTTCAATTATTTGAGAAAAGTTATTCTTAACTGCTCTGATAATATAAAGAAAATAATTCCATTATCCAGCCTTTTACAGAGAAAAATATCTAATTTCTTCCCTTGCTATATTATTCTGATATTCAGTTTTGTCTTTTCCCCTGTTCCTATGCCTCTCTGACCTGTTATCAATGGATA
This sequence comes from Antrostomus carolinensis, assembly GCF_000700745.2. Taxonomy (NCBI): domain Eukaryota; kingdom Metazoa; phylum Chordata; class Aves; order Caprimulgiformes; family Caprimulgidae; genus Antrostomus; species Antrostomus carolinensis. Next base: position 24,731 of record NW_010325174.1, on the reverse strand, counting down.
CTGTGAGACCTTGTTCTCCTTTAATTGATTTCTATCACAACGTCATTACACATAGCTGACAAACTTTCCACAGTGCCAAGATTATCGTGTCATAAATTTCCAGCTGAGAAACACAAAATATGTTTATAGAGTGTCATATAGCATCGTGCTTAAGCTAGAAATATAAAATATGTTAAGACATTTCTAAGCAACCATTTTGTCACCTATATGACAATAGCAGCAGAAATTAACTCCCTATGAGATTTCACAAAATCTAGAAAATTCTGCATTTTCATGAAACATAGAAGCTGTGCACAAGGTACTCTGGGAAGCTATTATAGCTCATACACTCCAAGCTGCTTTGTCTAAAAATTATCCTATATGTGCCTGAAGAATTCTGGTCCATTGAGCTGACGCACATTGAACATCTAAACCAAAGAAATTCTTATTCCTTCACACTGAACAAATCTTTTAAATACCTTTTGTCTGAAAATCCTCTTAGTTGGATCAGTTGTTGTCTCGCTAATTCACTCCAGATCTCCCAGGTTTACACTGATAGATGTGCAAAAGGGGTTTATCTGTCTCCGTGGACTAAATTTTCTTCTATAGTCAATGAAAAGTGCAACAGTAGATGTTGCTAAAAACTTTAATCTGGAACACTTCAAAATATAATTCATTATCTTCTTGATAAAGTCTGATCTCTACTTGTAGATCATAATTGCTATAGAACCAAGTGCTAAATTGGAGGAACATCTTTAATGCAGAGAACAGTCCAGCTACAAAGTGCAAACCAGCTGCAGACCCATTAAACAAACTGATTTATGCTCTTGTAATTGGAGTCTAACCCTGTTGCTTCCTCCATTCCCTATTCCCTACTGTAGCTGGGACTTGGATCAATTGACTCCTTCAAACCCAGGTGGACTTTATCAAATCTCTTACTACAATCTGTCAGGCACTTCTAATCACATTAGTGATTTCCCATCATATAACATCAGTAATTATATTATTAGACTTGGGTTTTTTTTCCCCAATCTGATATAAAATTACCTCTGCATATTAATAACTTTTCTATCATGAGACTTCAATGAAGCAGAATATCAATGAGATGTGATGGGGTGGAAAACTGTTAGTGATATAAAAGATGTTCACATTCTAGAATAGACATGTCATTCTGCACTATTAGAAAAGGTTTTCTTACAATGAGCAAAGGTCTTTCTCTCCTTTATCTTCTTTCTTTTCCCTCTAATGTGGGACAACTGTAAAACTTTATTTACAATTCATATGGAGAACAATTAAATAGCTTTCGTTCTCTGTGTGTTGAACAGCACTTCAAAACACAAAGGCATTCACTTGGTAAGAAGAATTTACAGTGATACTGTCTCATCCTGAGCATCATTTTTTTACTTTAAGAAACATAAGAAAGTATACCAAATTGTAGCAGAAACTGTAGTTTTATCTAAAATAAACTTATTAAAGATGACAGATTTTTTTATTAATAAGTCAGAAGTCAAATGATTAAACAGCTATCTCTCTTCTGAATACCAAACAGAAATCAATGTACATTATACAGCAGTGGCAGCTGAGATTGCAGAAGATCCAAGGACAGCATAGACTATGATTTACTGAAAATATTTAACCAGAGAAACAGCCACAAGATGAAGTCTAGTTTCCCCACAGAATGCAGTCCCTTGTTGTTTTCAATATGAATTTAGAAAACTTACTTGCATAAACTGTAAAAAGGTGATATTCTTGTTACTAATCCATAACTGTCGAGCTAAAAAGAATTGTTTCCACATCCTAAGCAGGTGCTTTAGAAAACCTTTTGGAACTTTATGCATTGCTGCTCCATGGCAGACAATGTTAACCATTTCTTTATTGCTCATTGTGACAATTCAGCAATAGAAAACTTAACCAAGGAACACTGTGTTTCTATAACCTCCTTGCAAGACTCAAGAGACAGCATTATTAAAAGCCTATGTTCACCCAGTTTTCCATAGCAATTCACAACCTGTCCGCTTCATGTAGGTCTTCATGGATAGGGCATACAGATAATCTGGATCGACCTTTCCAAATGATTAAAGGATTATTTCCATTTAAAATTACTATCGAAGGACCTATAACATCAAGTAGGTAATGATAACTAAAGTAAACATAACTAAAGTACTTCAATAAAGCATGCAGGTTTTTCAGTTTCCCTTAGGTGTCTTTGTCACAAACATGCCAAACTGCACACAGAAATTAATAAAAAAAATAATAATAAAAACAAGACTTTTACATAGTTTCACAACTTATCTTTTTTATTTGCTGGATTTAATCTGGTAGAACTGAAATAAGTCCTGGTAGAACTGAAATAAGCCACTGGGGCATAGTGGCTGAAATATAAAAAATAAACAACCAAATGGTGCCAATATGTCACAGAAATAAAAATATTCTGGATGATATACACCATGAAATAAATAATTTCAAAGTTTCAATGAACTATTAGACATCACATCCATTCTATTACTTTAACTTTAGTGATGTAATTGGAAACCATTTAGCATTATTTTTTAGCATACTACTTGACCAACATGAGACAATATCACACAGAGAAAGCAGTGCCTTTCTGAATGGTTTGGATAAAAGATTAATGTACATCACACAGCTAAAATACGTTCCATTAGGCAGCACTCGTGGTTGTGAGCCTAACAAAAGTAAATCTAGAGAAGCCCTGGATAAAGTAATTGTACTGTAGGTGACAATCAGGTAGGAAATATGATGGCTGTAGACAGACATAAAGACAAGTTCCATCCTGATTTATAGTATGTAAAATTGTACCAGCTACAATGGAGAACACTTAAAATGAGTCAGTGTAGTTTATAGGTGATGCAAAGCAGAACAAATGCTTGCTAGGTCTAAGTGATAGGTTTTATTGAGTTAAAAATGTAAATCCAGAGAGTATGCAAACGCTCAAGAAAATTGCATTTAAGCTGCAATTATTTATAGTGCACAAAGATAAAAAGTTTGCTAGGTATGTCCCTCACTTTTTCTCAACTCTTTTAAAACAACACACTCACCATCTGAAGTCAGGTGAGTATTTCCAGGCTATGTCTGCACTATTTTAGAGAGCAGGAGAGGGTTTACCCCTGGCTCTGGGGTGACCCATTACAGCACAGCCCTGTCCGTGCAGCTGAACTGCCCTAATTCACACATCAGGGTAATCACATCTAAAGTGCAAACTGTGAAAGGGCCTTGGCCAGTGGCTGAGCAATTTTTGGGACAGTGCTAATTTGTCTAAGCAACTTCTGCCAGGAAACATCCTTTAATGCTATGGGATAATTTGGGGCAGTTCCCTTAGTAGTGTGGATGGCACCTTACAGCTCAGTTTGTTGTAAGTCTGAACCAGTCTGTATCACACACTATAGCCAGTAAGAATGGGGAAAAGTAAATTCAGTTTTAAACAAAAAGTGTATTTCAGGCAGTAGGTAGATTTTACAGTTCTTGCTTTCATCTAGGATCTACCTATTTTCCTCAAAAGTTTAGTGGGGTTCTTATGGTATATCAGAGTTTATGCTCCCCTTTCAGATCTTATAGATATATTGAAGTACAGGTACAATATAATTTCTTAAGTGGGAATATCAGGTCTTATCCTGCCATGGCCACCCATAGTAATTCCCAGTGATGGTCATGGAAATCGCATTCATATCTTAGAGTGGGAGAAGAGGGTTTTGTGACGTCCAATGATAGCAGAATTCCTAGTAACTTAGGATATCCTCTCTAATTGTCAAAGGCTATTATAATTTATTTTATTACAGTGAATAGTCAAATCATTTTAAAAGGTTATCCCCCCTCTTGTAAATTATAGCCATAATTTCTCTAATGTTCCTTTTGTTTCTAAGCTCTTCATTCTATTAATGTCCAGGCAATAAAATCTTGAGTTTTTAACAGTTACATCTACTCTACACAGAGACTGTGTCCAAAACTTAGAGATAGTTAATAATAATCATGAAAAAGTCTGATACATTTCTAACCAAAGTTTCAAACAAAAATGTGTATAGGAAAATAAGACAAAATAAAACACTTATCAGGAATACACTGCAAATCAGATGTGTGCAACAGGCTTATACAATGAAGCCAGTGTTAGCTGTTACTCTGGATGCCTAAAATCCATACTAGGGAAATATTGAAAAAATTTTTAAATGGGAGCTGAATGATTTCAGAATTTGGAGGATGTAGGAAATGTGTGTGGCTTAAGGACTCTGTGTTATGATGGGAGAAATCTGATGGGCACAACTGAACCAAACAACATTTTTAACAAGTTAAACACATTCCAGTGTTCTGTCTCAATACATGAAAAACGCTACTGAACTGGAGAATGTTAGCGCATCAAGAATATATACAGCTGAGAGGACTGAATTGTAAAGGGGAACTGAGAGAAATTAGTGTACAAGTCATGGCTAAGTGGTGACTTAGGACGTGAGAGAATGTGGTAAGAATTGTTTAAAGCAGACCACTGATCTATAAAATCCTGAACTAGTCAAGAAAAACAAGGATAGTTAAAAATTGAACAAAAACCAAAGTGCAAAATGAGGTCTATTACACTAAAATATGAGCAGTTAATCTAAAACTCAAAAAAGTACTTGAGAAAATACCGCTGGGTTTCAGTACACAGTCTGACATGTGCAGTACTGTGCTTTTTGCAATAAAAAGCCACTATTGCATATTGACTGATAGTGTGTTACAGGCTTTTTTTTTTTTCTCTCTATATGAACATCACACAGCAGGGAACAAGTCTTCCCCAGTCTTTTTTCCAAATCATTTAGTATGATGTCATTTATTACATTTGATATGACTGCAGCAATGTTAGTGGGATGGAAACACAAGGTATGTCTATACCAAAATGCAAGTGCAAGGCTTGAGCCCACACCGTAGCTAACTAACCATGCAAACTAAAGAAACACCAGTGATGTGAAAGAGGCTTTCAGGTGAATCCTGATACCTGTTCTGCTTTCTAAAAGGGAAAAAATAAGGAAAATACTTTCCCATGCTCATCTTGTCAGATGTGGACACAGTTCATATTTTTATATGCTTTAATCAAAGAAAAGCAGTTTTTTGCATATGCTTTAATCACACTAAAACATACATTCTGGAAATGTAGTTATGGACAGGACCATACAGAAGGATGCAGTCACTGCAGCTAGTTGTCAAAAGAAAGTATGTCCTACTGTTGATCCATCATCAGAGTTTGTCCTGTTTCTATTGAGGATTCACAAAAGTAAAAGAGAATTTTCAATAACAGTTAAATACTTAAGAACAAAGCTTCCATGTTCATAAGACTTAAGGCAAGAAGGGAAATACTGCTATCCAGTTCTTAACATAGCTTAATGTTTAATATACTGTCCTTTTGGTTTGTTCAATCAACAAAATTAATACTAATGAACTTGACATTAGGTACAATGATGTAACACTTAAATACCATTATAATCTTAGTGGATCCAGGAACCTATAGGAATAAAAATAGGTGCTATTCATGGCCACAGTATTTGCTTTTTTTCTTGGATCAAAATAAGATTAAGGGGTTACATACAATCACTTTTTCATTGTTGCATTGATCACTTAATACAAATGCTTCTCCTAAAAATTGGGCCATTTTCCAAACACTGTAAATTAATCTTCTAGCTCCACAATTAAAGACATCGTGCTGATGAATGAGGTAGTAATGCAGATATACATTCAGTAGTTACACGGCTCAAATATATGATGTACAGTATCTTTGCCTCCTCAGCAGAAGCAGGTTTGCCCACCAGGTTTCTTTGTTATCACCCTCACTGAAAAACCTGTAATGCTTCAAATAATAGGGAATTTGCTAATACTAGAAAAAGTTTCCTCTTTTATTACCTGTTCACAACCAGCTATGCTTTTAACAGCTGGTTCAACCAAAGGCACTGCAAATGCTTACACTGAGGAGAAAACTGCAAACCAAAAGAGATATCTGCTAATCTGAGCAACCTGATCTAGTTGAAGATGTTCTTGCTCATTGCAGGTGGGTTGGACTAGTTGACCTTTAAAGGTCAGTTCCAACCCAAACCATTCTATGATTCTAATATATTAATTACTTTAAAAGTACACGGTACATGGTTTAGCTACATAGCATTTATACTGTGACTGCTCACATACTCTTTGTGTCATATATTCAGCATTTATTTTTTTATAGCTAAGTTATGTGATTCATTATCTAAGTCTACAGTCTTTATAAAATTTCAGATTAAACAGTTAACCTTTCTTGAAACTATAGAAAGAGCAATGAATAAATTTATGGATTAGTAATTATATATGGTAGAACACATGGAACTTCACAGGGTTACAGACATTTTTAATTAATTCCTCAGAGTTATAAAAACTCCATAAGTAAAATCAGAACTCCCAGTGAATGAACAGGAGGCTTTCACATGGACAAAAAAAAAAACCCCAACAAACCTAAAACAAACAAACAAACAAACCACAACACAGTTTCAGAAGTAAAATCAGAACTCCCAGTGAATGAACAGTAGGCTTTCACTTGGACAAAAAAAAACAAAACAAAACCCCAAAACAAACAAACAAACCAACCACAACACAATTTCAATTGATATATAGCTCAGTGAAATTAGAAACATGCTATGTTCACACTGGGCTTTAGTATTTCCTGCCATGTTCAGTACACCTTCCCTTGTGCTTTTAATTTCCTTCACTGAAAAATTGAAGGAAATAGGGAATATTTAAGGATTGTAGGCATTATAATACTGACATCATATTCAGATGATTAAACCTCTTCTTC
>NW_010325174.1:0-17935 GCF_000700745.2 Antrostomus carolinensis | reverse complement strand
GAATAGCTCATAACTTGTCTGTAGTTAATATACAAAAGGCACACTTTGACATAATTTTAGAAAGGATAAATGAAACTGTCATAGAGAGTTTTGGTGCTTAGGAACAAGTATTAGCCTAATTGCTCTAAAAAGACTTAAAAGAGCTGAAGGTCACTCGCTGACCCTTCATGTCTAAGAATATAATGCAGGCCTCTGTCTCTTGACAATAAACTGATCAAGACTGTTGCAATATCCAGACATAATGCTGTCTGCCAGTGCTGCTGAAGTTACAGATTTATCACAGGATTTTCCTTATCATTCCTTGGTTTTGGAGATTTAAAACTCCATTAATCATTCTTTAATATTAATACAGTAAATTTGCCTTAATGTACAATGGAATTTAATTTTTAGATTTTTTTTTTTCTCCCCATTTGTGGAAGGAGCAAGTCAGATTATTTTCAGTTTTCAGAAAAGATACTGTTTTCAGATTAGAGGTCAACATACAAACCTGTCTAACATAATACAGTAAATTTGCCTTAATGTACAATGGAGTTTAATTATTAGATTTTTTTTTTCTCCCTATTTGTGGAAGGACCAAGTCAGATTATTTTCGGTTTTCAGAAAAGATACTGCTTTTACATTAGAGGTCAACATACAAACCTGTCTAACACTCAGCATTGCCCATCATTCTGCTTTCTTATACACATGGAATACAAAAGAAAATCACAGTTAAGCAGTTATTTTAGTTCTGCACAGTCTTGTGTACCTGTTAAGCACTGACAAGCCAATGGATATCTCACATACCCAAATTTCTGTTTCATACTAGAAAAATTCCGAGCCTGTGCAAAGCTGTTTACGTCCATCATGCCTCAAAGGGCCCTGCATTCAGAGGTTTGGAAAAGGAGCCACTGTTCCCTCTAAGATCATGAAGAGATCTTGGCATTTGGTACTTTAGAAAATCAGGAACTTTAATGTGGGGCTTTGTGAGGCCCAAGTGCTGTAGGGATTCTTGAACAGCACTTCTGAACTGGTTATAGTTAATTCTTCCAGGGGTGAATTTTGCTCTCAGTACGTAGTAATTAGATTCTTAACGCTAGTACGCATATAAAAATATATTACAGATCAATGCACAGGGATGAATTTCACTCCCTATGCATGATGAATCTTAATTTCATTTTCATCCGAGTCTCAGATCTCCCCACAGGAGAACTGCGATCACTCATTTAGACTGGAAAAAAAAGCCACTTTTCCAAATGGTTTTCATAGCAACAAAATCCTTTTAGATCCAGTCAATAATGCTGCCATGTACTGGCCTAACGAAACACAATTTTATATAAACAAGAAGACATATTTTAGACAGTACATTATATTCAGTTGTAAAGGAACACAGGTCACAATATGTGGCAGTCATTCTTTGCTTTGCATTTTCAAAGTACTTCAGAAGCAAACTAATTAATCCTCTAAGTAATTAATACTAATTATTTAGTAGATTATAATTATAGTAGTCTATTGCTTTAAACTAATTAGCAGTAAATGTTTTCATGATATACTATAATGTTTTATATGCAACTGTTATGGTCTGCTAGGTTTTAATGTGTATTTTAGGATGTTTATTCCAAAATGGTTTGCTGTGCATTTATACAACAGGTCACAACTTTTAACAGATGATCAGATGAAAGCATACACAGGCAGAAGGACTAGGTTCACACCTACTCATGTGCTGGGATTGCCATTACACTAACTGGAATCCAGAGCAAAGAGTAAAGAATTTAGTCCTCCTTACACCACATGTGGAAACAGCGAAGACTTCAAAACTAGGGGTTTGAGTGAAGTGTGATAATGCACTCAGGGCAGAACACATCTCAGCAGCTGTGCAAGGATGATTGAAAAATGACAACTACAGCCCCGTACACACTGTTAACCAATGTTGTGCAGGGCATAAATCAACTTTAGGACATAAGGACATATATTCATGTGAGCTTTCTTTCTTTTTTCTTAAATACATGAAGGTCAATTGACTCAGGTTAGCCCATAAGCAAAGACAGAGAGACTCACAAGCCAGTAACGCATATGAACAGTCATCTGAGATCGAGAAGCAACCAGAACACCCTATGGTGCAAGAGGGAGGGCACTCTCTTGGGTGACTGGAGATATAGGCTACAACCCACTTGGGTAAAGAGGAATCAAACCTGGGAATCAAACCAGGTCTCCCACATGCAGCAGGACCCCTACACCTTCTGGGCATGCTTCTGGCAGAGCTTTTCCAACAGATTTCGTCAAGCGTTTTCCATGGCTGAGGTGGGCACTGAAAGGCCCACCTTGTGAAACTCAGTGAGGCTTAGGGATGAGGAAGGCACCGAGCTGCTCAGCACTGCCAGGACTGAAGAATGTCTAAGCACGTGCTGCAGACACTGGCATCTTTTTGCCTTTGACTATTGTTCTGACAGTAAACAGCTTAGCACCACTGGAACGGCAGTAGTTCTTCAACAGCACAACAAAGCAAAGGTTTAGCTTTAAAATGCGTTTCAAGTAGGAAAAGCACCGCGTTAGAAATGACTTCACAGGGCTTTGTGTTTTGTTCTCCCCCCAGTGACTCTACATAAAATCCAATAGGCTTGCAAAATAAATGATTTTTCTAAATGTCATCTCTGGCATACAGAATCCCCAAGATCTGAAAGTCACCCTGTGCTCATTGTACTTCTTGCAACATTATAAATAATAATTTTGCAATCCAAATCTGAAATTGCAATTTTTGACAGAATGGAATTTAGCTCAGCTCTCTACTAAATCACCGTTTTAGTACCAACTATAATAAAAAGTTGGATTCCCACTGCAAATTGAACATCATAAACCAAAGACCACAAAGCTACTTTTTTTGGTTTTAATGTACACACATTTTGAGCATTCCCCTTCAAACAGACTTTCACCATTTAACTTACTCCAACAGAAAAGAATTGTTATGAAAATAAATTAATACGAGGCTGAAGCCAGAACTGTTGCTTACTATATATATATATATATATATTTATAAGAGTACAAAGGGGATTGATTCACTGAGTTCACAGTTAGGTACTGCAATGCTTCTCTTTCATACTTTACAGCCTTTTAAGTCTAGAAAAGCCCATTTTAACAATGTACTCTAACCTCCTCTTCAGCACTAGCTAATTTTCATGCACAAATTCCAACTTCACAGTCCAACAGCTGAGTTTGAGCAAGACATTTTCTTTCAGAAATATAACCAGTCTTGATTTTACTATTTCCCAGTGATGAAAAAATGCATCAGAATTCTTTGTAAACTGCTCCCATTTTTCATTATCCTCACCATTTAAAATATACACAGAATAACACTCTCAAAATTCTCTCCCTTGACTTTTAGCCTTTTGTTTCTCCTGGACTTTTCTGCCTGACTAAAAAGCCTTTTCTTACAAAATTTTGTGCTTTAATTATGTTACTGTCCTTTAAGTCTTTACAAATAGAGTCCTCTACCAATCTATCCATTATTTTGCCAGAGATCATATTGTGAGATGGCTGGTTTTAACTTAAACCAACCTGTCATGGTACTAGCTTGATTCTAATCCTTGAAATGTCTTTGTTTTTCCAGTATGTATAGAAAATCAATATTAACAATCCAGAAAGCTCTTTTGCTAGCTGTATTAAAACTCATTTGATGAAGGTTAGGTTTTAAGATGTTGAATTTATGTAGTTAATCTTGTAAGGGAACGCATGTCATCAGTATTTTAAAATATATCTACATAAATATATATATAATATTACACATATGTATAATCCATATAATTTTAGAATGTGTACCATGAAGATCAATGGGACTTTTATAGCCACAGCTCTACCATGAGCTGAGTACAGATGTTTAAGTGACACATAGATATTACCTAGAAACAATGCTTTTGGGGGATTCTTTATTATTTTATTGTTTTTCCACAATGTCCTATTCAATATTTTTCAACATGTATCAGCACATCTGCAATACTGTATGTTACCTGGAGCTATATCAGTGGATTCTGTCAACTGAATATTTTCAGAGAAAAGTTTTAGATCACTCTAGTAGCTTTTAAGAGGCCTTGTAAGTTACAGTTCTAGTCATATGACAAAACTAAATCCGAGGCAGAAAGTACCATCAGATGTCTCCTGGTAATTATTCACTTAAGCTCACCAATGCAGGCATGCTTAGCTTTCCTGAGCACCCTTTGGCAATCTGGAAAAGTTATCTTTGCCTGCCTACTTTAAAATACAGTTCAGTTAACTCAGATTAAGTGAAATGTAAAGTGAAATTCAAATGTGATTTCAATGGGCTTCTCTTAAGTATTCAGTCAGTCAAAAATTGGGACCTTACTTATCCTCCAGATGTGTTCTGTGAAGGAGCATAAAGCATACTGTTATGTTGGCCTGAATATTTAGTTCTCCAAGGAGCTGCTGCACCCTGAGGAGAAATTAGCATTCAAAGCATATCTGAAATTCCAGAATCATGCTTCTAAGTATCCTTCTGGACCTTTTCAGATTATCTCCTCATTAGAGGATTGTAGAGAATAGACTGTGCATTTTAAATTTCTATACTTAAGAAAACACTTTATAGAGAAACCTGGTTTTCTTCCAGATCTTAACTGACATTTGAACAAAGTGGTCATCAATTAGACGACCAAACCACATCAAAGCAGGTGAAAAAGTCTGTAAAATAAGCAAAGAATTTGCTTTTAAATGATCAAAAATTATTTTCCCAGACATAAGAAAACTTTGAGTAAGAGTGAATTACGCAGTTCATATTTTCATATTTAGGGAGAGATTTTTTTTCCTTCCAGGTAGCCTTATGTAAAAAATCTACTTAATCTAAAAATTATGAATCTAGTTGGATGATACACATTTTTAATGATGTACTAGAGTCATTCCTCAAAAAACCTCCCTTATATTCTATGCAGAACAATGAGTTTTCACACAAGCTTTATTCTGTCATTTTAGGGTTTCTCTTTGATTAGTTCATTTCTGTTGGATGCTCAGATAGCAGTGGGAAGCAAGAGAATATTTCCTCTATTATCTAGCAAAAAAAAATGGAGACTGCCTTTAAAAAACAATCCACTTTATAATAAACCATATTTTCTTTGTCACAACAGGATTAAAGCTATTGTGTTAATTCTGATTAATATATGGGAGAGTTTTTCAGCAGGCAACTTCTTCTTCAGGCACAGTGAAATTTTGTCCTTGATTTTTACTTCCTACCATAAGCACTGTTTCTATCAAATAAACATTTTAATTTTTTTCCTTGACAGTTCTAAAAGTAGTTTCTTCCTCTTCTTCCATGGACACATTCTATAATATAGCTTCATCCTCTTGTACCTCAGGTGCTGGAGCCTCTTGCCTTGGCAAGATAAATCAGTATCAAATCCCTCATATTTATCTGAAAAGTTATATGTAGACCTAGAGACTTAAACATCTCAGCTTTCATGTCTTACTGCCATCCTCCTCCATAGTCCTTTTCCCCCCCTCTGCCATTCTTGTTACTAGCTTCCTTACACTTGAACTATCAACCTTGCTCCTAGAAAAAGTACTTTCATCTTTGTTCTTCTAAGATCCTCATCAAATACACTTTTGTTAAACTTCCTAGCACAGAAATTCCCTCAATAGACAGTGAGAAGTACTTGCCTATTCCTGTGCCTCACCATAAAAGACATGAAACAAACTTCACGATCTCTTTTCACTGGAAAATTATCTTCTTTTAAGACTAATTTTCTCACTCTTCATGATCTGTTCCCATCATGTTCTACTGTCATTCATTATTCAATAAGCTTATAAACATGAGCCTAATATTCTTAAACATATGAAGGGCAAACCACTTTATTTTTATTACCTCAAAATTTGTCCTGAGAAGTATATTTTGTCTGAACAAGACTAGCTGTGTGTCAGGATTATTTGCCTCTTTCAAATTTCAAGTTTCTATTACAATTCATTGAGATATTAGAGCTCTTCAAAATCAACAAAAATAGTTTTATAATAGAAAGTACAGAGAAACTATATATAAAGACTTCTCCCATTTCTCATAATAGTTTTTTAAGCTTCACTGTTATCTTGCATAGTGGAAGAATACCTGAAACACAAGCTGAATTTTGCAAAAATTCATACAATTTTAACAATAGCAGTAGTAGCATTTTGTTTGCATTCAACAAATGCTTTCATTCTTTTCATACCAAGGGAAAGTTAGAATTCTTTATAAATCTAAGAAGAATTTATTGCAACAGTGCCAACAGAAAGAATGCTGACAACAACAAATTGGAACTGCTCGATCGAGCTGCTGTTTTATAATAAATATTATGTCACAATCACCTTACATCCAACCCACAGAAATCTCAGCTGAGCCTTGAGCTGGTAAAGAAAAACACTGAAAAATAAAAAAAAAGCCCCCAAAATCTTGAATTGTTTTCATTATTAAAGCTTCCACTTCACATTCTTTGTGTATGACCTTGCAAGGTCAAGGAAGTACCTTGCAGGTGTGGGCTGTAAATGCACATGTTATATATGGCTTTACCTGCAGTAACGGATTTCTCTGATAATTCTAATAACTGTAATAGAGGTAGCCCATATTTCCAATATGTGGCTAGTGGAATTTCTTCATTAAAATATTACTTTATAAAAAATGTTTACTGCTTCAGCAATTTAGCTGAGCTGACCACAACATCATGGTCCTCTACACTGAATATTACAATTTGTAAGAAATGAGTTGGAGAAGTAAACACCTTTCAAGTAGGTTACTAAAACGGACAAACTGAAATGAGATCATTTTCCTTACATGCAGATAGCTTTTTTTCCTAGTCTAGACTGCCTTAATCAATCTGCTTCTTCCAGTCTTTCAGAATCACACTTATTAATACTCAGTCTCACTCCAAAAGGCTAGACCAATAAAACACAAACTATTTTCGTAAACCTGGCTCTATAGCTGGCTGCTTTTCACCCTCTTTTTTCCACGTGCAGAAATACATCGCAAATCACTGTCTCTCTTTGCCACCTAGCGGGAAGCCTGATTTTACAAGGATCTTTGAGCTACTTCCCTGTAAAAATATGATCATTGCATCTTACATCAACAGAAAACTAGAAAAGGATCTCTGGTGAGCCTTCTGGAAGCCTGGTCAAAGCATGAAGTATGCCTACTGTCTAGATTACGGGGAAAATTACACGAAGAAGGCTCCAAGGTATTGGACTGCTGCTCCAAGGGTAAATGTAGCTTTTTGAATAAATCAGAGCATTTTTCAAACCCTTACATAGCACATAGTATCAAAGCATGATTCATTTTTGCAAGAACCAGGAAGTCATTGCATACTTATTTGCATTGTTAGTATATGTTTGCTTGCAGGTTCCCCCGTTCTAAATTTATGTTGGAATACCATCAAGTCTGTCCTTCTTCAAATTATTTTTGCAAGCAAAAATTGATATGGATAAAGATGAGAAAAATTGTTAGAATTTGATCAAAATTTCTTGGCCTTATTATTGAAATTATGCTGCTTGCTGAGCCACGCATTTAAAGAAAACAAAAACTAATTCAGGTCTTTCCATGTATCTGTTAATTAACAGTTTCAGCTGGGCCAACACTAGATATCAAGTCCTGGCAACTGTCACCAGTGCTGTGGGGACACCAACAGTAAGAACTCAAGTCCTGAGCACTTGTATTTCCTGCTTGTGCTTTGCTGAGGCACAAGTTAGTCAAGCCAATGGCCATTTTTATTTTCTACATGACTGGAATGGAACTGTTTGCAAATGGACCAACATCATAGCAGCTGAACCTATGCTACCAGTATTGCAGACTATTTTCTTTCTTATTTTTTAAATTATTTCATATGTATTTGACCTTTAAGACATGTTAAAAATCATAGCAGAGCTAAAACCACAGATTGTTAATAGCTGAGCATTCTCTGCTTCCGGATGTGCTAAATGCACAACACAAACTAAGGTAAGGACAGAGTTGTGAAGCTTGACTGCAGAGGCTGACCTCGCAGCTTGCCTTTGGAGGTTGGCCCCAATTGCTTCAAGACACATCTGTGCAGACCTGGCCAGTACAGAAGCATGAATGCAGTGAAACACCAGAATGTTGTTCCTAAGAAGCTATACATTCAAAACTATGAAGATCAAGACATCATGTGATCTTATTGGGTCAGCATATATAATTGCTAAAAGAAACTGACTTCAAGGATTAAAAAAGATGTATTAATCAGGAATTCATACTATTATTTGTAACTGGTACTTGAACCTGTAGTCTATCAATAAACAGCAACTTTAAAGATTTAGAGAAACACTCCAGTATACATAATAAATAAAACTCTAGTTTAAGCAAAAGCTTAAGCCAAAAAAGAAAAAAGGCAAGCACCTACTGCCAAGTGATGAATAGTCAAGAGAGTCTGGGTTAAATGCTTTATACATCTTTACTCTCTAGCATTCAGATCGGATGTCAGAACCTTAGCTATTTGTTAGCAGTCTTCTTAAATCAAATCAATAGAGTTTGGCATATTTTATAAGATGCACTCAAATGTGCTGTGTTATTTCTTGAACTATAACAGGTAAACAGGATAACACGGCTCTCATCTGCTAGCTAACATGAAGCATCATGACATTTTTCAGGCTGTTACACAGGAAGAAAATTACCCATGTCCTCATGTCCCCCTCCTACAGAACAGATTTATTTAAGCAGAAATATCTTCTCCAAATTTCCATCTTGACTTAATATTCTTCTGATGCTGCATTTTCTTTAGAAGAGGGAATCAAGCAGTCATTCTTAATTCTTAAAATTTGATCGAGATGGACATGGTGATTCATTACTTTGTGAGCTCTGTATCAGCTCTTTGGTTTGGTACTTTTCCAGTATTCCAGTGAAGTTAAAGACAAGGGAAATCAAAGAACATCCTTAATTGTGTTCCAGAATATCACACTTATTCTCAGATTGGCATTCATTGAAATATTACTGGCATGAATTCATCGCCTGAAGATGCAACTTGCAAGTGGAAATGGGTCAAGGAAGACCCACACTTGATTTGCCAAAGGACTGCTTTGATGAAAAGACAAAAAATGCATTTGATTCATCTTTTATTTCCCCAATGTCAATTCAAGTCCATTACACAAGGGTAAGCGATTAGGAAAAAAAAAAAAAAAAAGGCCTAACAGCTTTCAGTGTTTCTGCTGAGCTCCAGAAATGTCTGTATTCTGCTGAGTGGTAGTAACTTTTGGAGACTTTCCATCCACTGAAGACTGTTTCGAAAGCACTTTGACATTTGTAATAATTTATCCTTCCCTAGCTTGTTTCCATTCCTCCGGCAGATATCCATATTTAGATTACACACACCATATAATGTAATAATTAATGTGATTTTTAAAAACGCTAAGCAAATAGTTTTCTTGATCTCTGCAATATTGGCCTGTACCATTACTATGAGTTGTGGTATCTTACACTTACATAGAGCATATTCTAAACAAGGACATAAAGGAAGTATGCAGTTATTGTGATTTATGGTGCACTCATCCAAATTATATCAACGTGGTGCATACTGTGAGAAGTGATGAACTGGCAAAACATGAATAGGTAAGGCAAAACAGGCTAAGTCTACATCTACACACCAAGGGCTCCTGTTATTTCCAGCAATGTAAACATTTTATGAAACTCCAAGAATCCATCTTCTTTTCCTTCTTCCTTTTTTTTCCTCCACATTTCCCCAGTGAAGCAAACTATTTATGTACATACCTCATTAAATACCTTCTCCATACCAATCACAATTTCTATATTACTTTTTAAAACTTTTTAATGGCAATTTCCACACGACCATAAAAACAGTTCTTAATGATATCAATAACAGAGAAGATGTCTAAGTATGGACAGCTAACTTAGAACCTTAAAATGCTTTAATGCTATAACATCTTGTAACAAATATTATTTTAAAAAGCACTACTCTTATGGTAATTTCTGTATTTTGGAATTAAACTGCTCTTTTTCCCTTGTATTTCGCATCTCACATAATTCTGTACCCTGAAATTATTACTCATTCAGATACTCAGAAGATCTGGTAGGCTTTATGACCTATACAAAAAGAATACTGTAAGTAATATGAGCTATATATCTTACAAAACCTGGTAGGCTTTATGACCTATACAAAAAGAATTCTGTAAGAATGTAATATGAGCTATACATCTTACAAAAATTTCCCCGCTATACAGCTAGCACTATATATAAACAGAGTTCATATAATAAATCATAAAGCATCATTTTCTTATGCTGGAGAATTTGGGGACCCCAAGTGCATAATAACACAAGTACAATTTAGGACAAGTCAGAAAGAATCTTTATTAACTATGACCATAGTGAGAGAACATTTGGACAGTATCTCCCCCTCTGCTCCCCTGTTCTCCCCCAGGTGCCTGCAGAGACCCAACCTATTTACTGTTTCAGGAAAGAAAGAAAGAAATAGATGAGGAAAAATAATCATGCCAATGTTACAAAGCCAGGTAACCATCCCTTGAAGGGATGGACTCCTTGAGTAGCTTGCTAACTGGCAAGGAATCACATGACAATATGGAGAGATGGCTTTTGGTGCAGTCTACAGGAGTGGCACATCCAGTATTATCCTGGCTCAGAAGTGAGGAGTTGGAAACCATCACAGACTGTCAGCTTTTATTCAGACAGGAATGTTCTTTTAGTAAAGATAACTTCTTAGCCAGACCTCTCAATCTTAAATATTAACAATTTTACTACCATAGTTATAGAGCCTCCACTTACATTTTCCTTTGTGCCTGTACAACAATTGGATAACCAAGACATGACATTTCAGACTTTCAAGCTTTATGTCCATAGCAAGAACTAACCATGGTGGCTGGAAATGTGCACGCAAAATTATTGTAAGCATTAGCCAAACTGACCATACATTTGTGCATAACATTATCAATTGAAACGGTCAGCCTTCAGAAGGAAGGAGCAGGCATGGAGGGCAACTGCATTTGATAACGAGTCTAAGACAGAGAGGAATAGTCAGTGCAAAGCAGGAGGGCAATAAAATTCAGAATTCGGAACTTGAAGCATGGGCACACTAAGCATTTCAGCATTGAGAAGTGGAAGGTAATGAGCCTGTGGGGGGGGTGGGAAATGAATGGGAAATTTATTCTTAAAAGCCATATGTTGCAAAATTTTAGCAGGAATTTTTCAGGAATGTAGCATGGTAGTGGATACTCTTGGCACTGTGCTTGAGTCTGCTAAAAAGAAAATTAAGAGAATGCAAGATCAAATTTCAGCAGTTACTGGAACAAGTTCAGCTCTGGTGTGAGAAGGTGGAACTCCCACAAGGAATAGTTCTCTGATAAAACATGACACACTTTGGCTAAATACAGGCCAAGAACACTTAGACAAAATTTCAGAACATATAAGAGTCTGTAATGTTACAAAAATTACCGGGATGTGTCTGTATGAAGACTGCTATTTTCTCCATTTTACTCATGATTCATCAAGATTTCATGAGAAATTCTTGGCCTGGACTGTGCAATTCATTAATTTGCAGATCACATAACTTATGCATAGGCTTCCATTCTCTGAACAGAACATAATTTTTAGAATCAGGTTTTGTTTTTTCAAAGGAATGCTCTGAGCAAGCTTTTAATGTGCTCTGTGTAATTCCAAAATTGTTTCCATGATTATTCATACCACTGGGCTTACTCACTATAATATTTAATGAAAGCAATTTAAAAAAAAGGGAGGAGGGGGGGCAGTCTTTTCTGTTTTACATATACAGACCTTTTCTCTTCCCTATCATAAATTCTTTAAGGTCTGAAGATGAGATAGGTGGTTTAGGGAAGCACAGCCTATGTCCTTTCTTTTATTTTCTCCTCCATAGAGTATTTTTTTTTTAAATGTTGGGAGCCATATTTTACATCTAATTCAAACAGTCCCCGTCTGATTTGATCTGGCCTGTTTCTGTTCATGTCATTTCTCCATGGTTGCAGCTACATGGCTTTAAGTGTCAAAAAGTTTACAAGTGTTTGAAGGACAAAATGAGCTTCTGTTGCTTCTTTTATCACAACTTGGGAGCAATTTGGGCTCCCAATTTAAATCTTTAAAACATTCAACTTCAGTTACTATTTTGGTTACCGAGAGGAAATAGGGATTTCTTCATAATCAGTACAGCTGTGTAACTGCCACGGAGTTCCGTAAGACAAGAAAAAGGTGGTATTTTATTTCTGAGGTACTATCCCTATGAAGTATCAGAGAACCACCATAAATAAGGGTAACATTAGGGCTTCCCAAAAGGATCACAGCATTCTATCAACTTCACTATTTTATATCTTATCTTTGTGTTCATATTTCCTTTCACTGATATGAGCACATTGCCAAAAGTAATTAGATTTTTATCTACCGCTAGCTCCATATAATGCTCCTATTTAATTTAATGGAGTCCATGGTCATTAAAGATACACAGAACTCAATTTGATAAGTTGTTAATATCTGAACACAAAGACATTAAACTGAGAATACAATTAAAAGAAAAAAACAAACAAACAAAAAACCCCAAAACCCAACCCCAGAGTTCTTATTCCAAGCCTTGTTGTCACTTTGTTTAATTTCCATTCTGTTTTAGGTAAAAAGATCTTTTACTGGACTTATTATATTATATTTTTGAATATTGGTATACAGTAACATCAAAGAAATAGTTCAGATTTTCTTTTGATTTAAGATTTCCTCCACTTTAAGTAATAAAAATACTATACACTGGCACAATGCATCATACTTTGGAGCACTCTGAGCGTCTCACAGCAATAAAAGGTATTATGTATTTTCTCATGAGGAATGGCATGCATGAAGTTGATAATGTAATAGCATTTACTGAACCCAGAAATAAATCCCAATATACAAGCTCTCAAGACAAAGTGGTATCTTTTTCATACGTCTCTATACTGAATAATATAAAGTATGATACTATAATTTCAATAATAATTAATATAGGCAAATGGTGAACCCTTTTTTGAGACATCTTTTCTATTACTAAATAGAGATTACAGAAGTCCAAAATTCAAAAATATAAGACTGATAAAACCAGGTTCACCATTTGCCTATGCTCTTTGCAATTCACCATATTAAGAATTATATCGCAAGGCAAACTCAATATATTTTGTAAAAATTTTAGACAACAAACACAATATGACAATTTCTATTAGGAGCTGTGGACAGTGGAAGTGTTACACTGAAATATTGTGGTTTGCAGAGACTTAGCTTGTGTTTTCAGAGAGTACTGAAATGGAAATACATTCAAATTCAAAACTTTCAGCTTAAGACAACCTCCATGAAGCTTAAAGTACAGTAATTATAATTTTGACTAGAACTACCGAGCTGAAAAATATTTAAAACCTGCTACTTCTATAGACAATGTTTAGTTATTGATCAAAAAAAAATCAACATTGCCAAGAGAAGTAGTGTTTACAGGGAGCTCATCTCTTTGGGTAAATTAGCACTATAGATTTTCAGCTGACAAAAACTTTTTCCTATCTGATCTATATTTTTGTCACACATTTCATCCAAACTGCTTTTAGTACATGAGTGGTATTCTGTTCACCTCAACAAACCACACAAGAGATTTAAAGTGTTACCCATGCAGCATATTTCATCTTAGCCCTGCCATGCTCATTTTATACTTCTAGATAACTTGTTCTAACATTAAATAAGGGTATTCTCTAATTCATCCACCTATTTACCAGATTATTTTAGTAATGAAAAGTGAGTTTTTTTCTCTGCTACTTCTCATTCTTACCCTAATTTAAAAGTACTGGAAGTAAGCAAGTCAGATTTCAGTAACCCTCTGTTTAATTATTAAGATTAACTATATTTTAACTCATTATCAGACATGGTTCCCTAAATTTCCCTTTTACATCCACAAGCAACTTCCTTATTTCTCCCCCATTTTCATTCCTTACATTGCTTCTACTTAATACGCCTTTTTTTTTTTCCTAAGCTTATGGTAATCCAGAGCCACAATTCAGTTTTATATATCTGCCATGACTGTTCTAATTGCAACTATACAGGAAAACTGAGACTTGTGATTTCTTTGTATATTCTTGAATGGGATTACTGGCAAATACTAACCATGTGTTCTCTGGGGTTTTTTGTGGGATTTTTGTTTTGGTTTTTTTATTTAATATATATACAGCACCACATTTATTTTCATTGATTGGTTGGTACAATGCATTGACATACCATAAACATCTATTCAAAATAACCCTGGGGTAAACATAATATTTTGCTGATTAAGAAGTCTGCAGATTTACTTGGAAGTGAAGGATGCATTAAACGAGATTCATCGTTCATTTCAACTATGGTGATTTGGTAAATGTGTGATGTAATTATTTGTTATTAACAATTAAAAAATAGAGAATATTTTGGGCTACTCACATTCTTTCTGAAGACAGAAAAGTGCTGCTGAAAAGGACAGTATTTTGCTCAACAAAATTATTTTTTGTAGGAAGCACTTCTGTCTCAAGGTGTTTAGACCCATGTCTTCAAAATGTTTCCCTCATGCCCTGGGTGCAATCTGAAGTGGTTTTGCACTACCTTTTAGCAATAATTCGCACCAACAGATTCACTTCAAGACAATGAAAACTACCAGTGCATGGTACTTAACCAAAAACCTAGATCCCTAGGGTTGAATATTTGCATCTTCAAATATGCCCTGATAAAGGACTATAGGCTAAAAATTGTCTCTGCTTTCTAACTCTGCTTTCTAACTCCAGTTAGTCTGATGAAAATGCTTTCTTTTAAAAAAAAATTTGCCATTCTGAATCAGCTTATGTTGCCTAAGGTAATGACTTCATAAGAAAGAGACCTTGAGCACCAAAATAAAAGCCTCTAGTACTAAACCTAAAGAGATAGCAGCTTTTTCTGTGCAAGCAGTACACTGTACTGCACTGCTACTCTTTTCATTGGCGAGAAGCATGTAACACATAGGGCACCTCTGCATGAGCATTTTAGCAAACATCAGCAGAGCAGATTTGATGTCAATCTATTAAACATCCTCGTTTACTGCACTTTCATTCTCACTGCAGTGTGGTTTTGGACTGCATGAATTAGTTCTTCTTCAGGTAGAAATAAATCCAAAGATGTACTCTACGTCTAGCAACATCAAACCACCAACGTGCATTCCTTCCACAGGACCCAGAATTAGACTACGGTGAAGCAAAACCTCCTGAAATTCATACAGCGTGGACATTCCCTCCTCCATTCCACAGAGCTGCTGCCTACAGTCTGCATCACTTGCTGACACAGACTTAGCCATTGTAAACAAGTGGCTATTCTTAATATCTCAAAAAATCTGTTAATCCTAAAAGCCTCTTGTTAGGTACTCAGCAACAGAGGACATATAAAAATTTTGTTTTAAATAACTTGACTTAAATGTCTGCAGACAAGCTGAAATAGATCTGTACAATCATAATTCCCAGAACAGAACTCTAACCATTGGGCAGCATCTTATTTTTTACTTGAAGATAGTAAAATTTAATTGCTAATGCCAAATTTTAAGAATAATATATCTGTTCCTTGACAGCTTTATCAACAGAGAAAAATCACTACTATAAATGAAGGAGCAATCAACAAGATCTGTTCCCTGAAATAAAGCAACACAGCTAGGTCATAGCAAAAGCCACAAAGTCAATGTCCCAGCCCTTACTCCAAGCATTGTTTGTGAATTACTGTTACAGAATATACTCTAGGTAATAGCCACAAATCCAGATAATTAAAAACCACTCAGTTTCTTCCCTCAAAATAATTTTAATCAAGCCAAAGCATGATGCTGTATTGAAAAATTGACTAAACATATGTAATCATTACATTTTTAAATACTTTTATTAAGCAGGAGGCATTCAATCTATTAATTAGTGTATTGTCACAGGCAATAGGAAAGCACAGGTCTTAATCCAAATAGAGTAATTTGCAAATGGAGAAATACTGGATTAATATTTTGCACAGACATTTTGATGCTGACTTACAGCATTGTTTGCTAAATTCAATGATGTATGGGAAGAAATTAATATTTGAAAATGAAAATGAGCATAATGGGATACAGATACTCTCTTTGACAGAGACATTATTGGTAATGGCCTCAAGCCAATATCTGGCTGTTATCTTATTTGTACAAGGCTGCACTTGAAAATCAAGAACAATAGCTGAGAATGCATTATTTTATTCAGCTCAATCACTTTGGTTCCTTCGCTGACATTGGATTTGTGCAGCAGATGCTCAATATGTTTACCAGAAAATTCACAAGTCCTATACAACAACTTAAATCCCATTAAAGCTTTGCATTGGGACTTCAGTGGTGCATCAGCCCTTTACACACGGGTGACTTTCACCATAAATAATGACCCTTTTGGAATAAGGTTTTCAACTGTAATTAGAAAACATTTTTGTTACTCTCCAAGTGGAAAGCTTCCTGGTGTCTCAGAGGTGCATCCTTTTCTCTGCCCAGGACTGCTGTGGCTCTGAAACACATATGCCTGCCTTCAGCCACAATGTACAGATGGATTGGGTTATAATCCATGGCAGATTTCAACATCCTCACTCAAAGAAATTCATGTAGTTTATAAATGCATGTAGTTTATAATTTGCAGAGGAAATATTCTTTTAATTTTTTTTTTTTTCTTTTACCAGGCAGGATTCATTGTAAACTGTGTAAATTTTTATGAGGTTGTCTGATTTCTCAGCATCTGTTTTCTGGGCTTCATCTATTCTTAATGGCTTTTTCTCCATATTTACTTTTCAGGCTGATCTCTATATTACGCTCATTCTCTTCCACTTCAAATCTACTGTCAAGAACAGGGGGGTATTTTAAGAAATTTTAAGCTTTACACAACTCCCTGATTGAGTCAGATTAGCCTTTCACTTACACAATCTAAATGAATTTGGTATAAGCCTCTCCTAGCAAAGCTACAATACCCTTTTCCAGCCAACCCATCCTCTTTCTGTACCATCAACTCACCAAGTGCTGCAAATGTAGCGGAGCAGCTAATTGCACTGGAAAGCACCACTAGTAATGTATTCAGAACTTAAATCCAAGAGAGGATATAAGCACGTATATAACATGTATAAAGCAGCTGAATTAGTGAGATCTTAGAAGTCACGACAAAAGGAACACAGTGATTTCTTGCCTTTCTGACCCAAATTCATACTGTAAAACTGTAAATGAACAAGAGTAGGAATAATTTTAAATTAGAAGCCCAATTTCTCCAGTTGAGGAATAGGCAATTGTGTATAAATAGAAAGAATACTAATAGCATTATGCAATATGCCTATAATAGAAGGGAAGGGTATATTCTTATTGGAAAATTTCCACTTTGAGTCATTACTAAATTTCCTTAGTATTATGAAATTCACATATACACTCTTTGAAAAATGTGAACTCTGGGGAAATTTTTAGAAAGCTGGAATAGCAACTAATCACTGCTTATTTTCTGTAAGGATTTTTATTCCCGCAGACCTTTGAAATTCTTGGTACTATTGACAGATTTTATGCTTGTCCCAGCTTGTTTGGAGCTAGAATTTGGGCTCTCTCTCTGAGTAGTACTTCTACGTTTCTAGATAAACTATTTAATAAGCAGAATATTTCACATGACAGGAACACCATACACTACAAAGTTGTTCTCCCTGCACCTGACCCTTGACTTCCAGCAACCCAGAGCTAAGTTTAGCCTTTATCTCTCCTCTGCTTTTGTTCTGTATAGTTTAATATATTAATTATCTTAAGAGGAAAATAAAAAGAAAAGCAAGATCTATGTATATGAGGCACATGAAATTCAATGCTTTTGTTTTTGAAAACTTTTCAATTGAGTCTATCTTTTAAATAGGCCTTTAAAACTGTCCAGGGTTATGTGATGTACAGGAAGGAAACTGAGATGTTCACTGAGAAAGGAGTAGAGAGTGTGGTGAACAGAATCAGCCTAAAGAATCTTG
>NW_010325173.1:45197-50362 GCF_000700745.2 Antrostomus carolinensis | reverse complement strand
CAATCCCCATCATTCTGTGATTCTGTGATTAACGTAACCATGTTTCGTTGTGGGCTAAAGGAAGTCAAGTCCGTAGCCTACACTGAGTGCAAGATAGCATGTGCAGAGATAGTTGTTGGTCTGATGAGTATCAAGCTAGTAAGCTGCAGTAAATTGCTTCCCTAGTTTTCCCTTTGTTTTGAACCCTCTCTGGAGAGCTGAGAACTCATCAGTGAAGCCCTGTGACCACTGCTTGCTTCTCCAAACTCCTAAGAAGAGTATCTGGAAGAGTGTGCTGATAGGGCACACAGTGAGGAAAGCAAACAGATGTATTCCTTGCAAAAAGTTCAGCATTTCTTGTTTAGAAAGTACTAGTTGGTTTTTTTTCATCCTCACCTCTCTGAAGGACCCTTTAGAAACTGGGCCAGGATCTTTTAAGTTCTTTTCCCTATAAATTTATTTTTGAAAGACTGGTTTTTGTCAATTGCTCTCTTCTATCACTGACTTCTATTACCTTGTCTGTTTCATGTCAGATCTTTCCCATGTCCATCCTTTTTCTGATACTCTCCTGCTGTGCATTTTTTGGGTTTAATTAATAATTTTTAAACTTGTTTTTTTCCCCCTCTTTCTTCTTCAAGGTTCAGAACATATACAGGGTATGGTTCTTCTTAGGAGAAATATCTACTTCGAATTTTTACTAACTCATTTCCACAAGAAGGTTATCCTAGATTTTACCAGTGTGTTGCTTAAAATTGTTTGTGTTCATACAGGTGCTAATTGACGTTTGTCATCTGTTGTCTGCCATGGCCATTCCTCCCTTGATTGCTGGTCAGAGCAGCTCTATCGGAGCAGGCATGCTGAACAATTTTGAGCCCTAAACATGAAAGGAACAGGATGCTCTGGGCATCATACCTTTCATACATGTTTCTTGTCAAAGGCTGTAATTAGAAGCACAGTCTAGCTGCACTACAAATATTTGAGGCATTAAATAATGACTCTGCAATATGATGCTGTGTCAAATTAATACAGTAACCATATCCTATCACATATTTAGTGTTTCATGTTGTGGCCTGTCTGATTCTGATGGCAATGATGGCCCATATTTTCACTGGTTTTATACAAATTTCACTTGCAATCTTTTAACCTCTTCAAGCTTTATTGTCTCAGATAAATCAGTTGTCCAGCTTATTTTTACAGCCTGGTGTATGCCTGGTCAATTCATTAATAGAAAACTATACCTCACTCAGTTCTGCCCAAATTCTGTTCTGTTTTGCTTTTGATGCCTCAGTAAATGCAATTTGGTGATGAAAATACCAGCAGCCACTAAAAGAAAAAAAAAACAGAATTTTCCAAAGGTGGTAGAGAAAACAAGGATGACAAATTGCCATCCAGAGCCAGACTTTCCTTATAAATCAGGTTGTCTTTATTTTCATGCTTAGCAATTATAACCATATGTTTCTGTTTTCTGCATGAATCATCTCTGATACTTGGATTCCAGAGTTAGCATGGTACACTTATGCTGTACCTCCATAATTATGAGTTTAGGGAGACAAGGTGCTGAAAAGGCCTTAATTGCTCAGAAATAATATGGTAATTGCTGATATGGTGACTTTGTGCCACCAGACTCTTTATCACACTCTCCAATGGTGGATCAGTGATATTGACCTCATGGGATACCTGTTCTGCCTGATGAGTTACAGTACTGAGGAACGACGATGTGGAGGGCACCTTCATGGTCAGATCTTCTTGTTAAGTTGATATGTACCTCTGTTATCTTGGTTATAATGTTTTAATTTATCAGAGTGAATAATGTCTGAGATTTTGAGTAGCATTACTTGGAAGCAATGGATTTGGACATAAACATGGTGGGATGCATGTTTCCTTTGTGCCTGCTTTATAATCACCAACAATGACGGACAGGCATGATTCACAAAAATAAGATCCAAGCTTTCATACAGCACAGTTCTAGAAGTGTTCTGAATGAAAGGGGGTTTTTATGGTCCATCTCTGCTATGCACTGGACTGCACAGTGTATAAAGATACAAGATGACAGTTATTTCTCTTAACTTTGTCAAATAGTCCCCATCTGCACCCACTACCCTTAAGAGAATATTAAACATAACTTTCCACTTTTCTTGGTTACATTAGAGCCATCCACATGTCCACTTCTTGGGTATCTGTCACTACAACTAGATTTTGGCAAAATTAGTTTTTTTCAATATGCCTCTCTCTGTCAGTTGTTATAGCAGGGTAAAGCTAAAGCCACCTAGTTATATATACACATTGGAGCCCTGATGTCCCAGATGAGTCACAAAGAAAACTCTCTGAGCTAGTTCACCAAAAATACTGTCTTGACTTTCTCAGGTTCCAAGAAATTTCAATCTGTGCAGAACTTATAAAACAGTATTAAAATTCAGCATAGCATCGGAGAATTACATCATGTCACACATGCTTTCAAAAATAACATCTTGTTGATGGTGTTCAAGTAACAGCATTTAATTGTGCATTTTTCACAGTTTTTCAAGATGTTTAGTGAAATTTTACATATTACAAGAATGCTAAAGCCTTTTTCACTCTGTGTACTGCAGGAGGTAGATTGCAGCCCAAGCACCTGAGAGAGGACAAGTAATTTCATTTTGCCCTCAAAACTTTATCTGCTTTATTTAATTGACACAGCTGTGTCCAATCTCCATTTCCCTGTCTCTGGATGGTAGAAAACGTCTCAGGTTGAATGTTACCCCTCAGAGCCAGATGGCACTTCAACTGGTATCTGCAATGGCTAAAATTACCATTTTTGAACGGGGGTTACTGCTGCAATAACAGATTTTCTTTGGCAAGAGCTAGGTTTTACACAGAGGGAATTTGTTGCAACTTTAACTTTTCAAATAGTTCTAGGTCACTGGTGTAGGATGTTTCAGTTACTAATTTCTGTCATAGAGGGGAGAACCAATGTGCTTGTTCATTCCAAGCATGTTGTTCCCAGTGCAGGGCAGAAAAGGTTGAGACCAAGGCTTGGCATTGGCAGATGTGTGCTAACAGGAAATCTTCTGGAAGTGGGTTTTGGCTGGTGAAATTTGGCAGAATAAGAGCCTCTTTTTGCTGTCTCGGTGTGAAAAGAGTATTCATGCTTGGGAATCTGTCCCCATGTCTTTTCTGTGCATGTGTAGACACAGAGCAGGTGGCATATAGATTGTACCGTATAGAGATCAACACATGCAAATTAGAATGAACTTAAATACAGGGTGACTCAAGATGGAAGTGACGTACCACAGACTCTGGAAGTGGTATTGCTTCTTGTGGAGTTCTGCATGCTGTTGCTCTGCTCCCAAACACATGTGCCCTTGTCTTTAGACTTGGGAAGCAATTTAAGCCATCAACTCTGGCATATTTGGAAAAGATTATAAACTCATATGAACAAGGACATTTGTTTCATGGCTGTTGCTTGGGTGTGGAACATAGATATGCTCTGAACATCTACTGGTTTGAACAATAGGTAGTTTCTTCTTTTCTCTCATTAAGTTGCCTAATGCTTCACACATCAAAAAGATAGTTGTACAGAGCAGTGGATAAGCCTTTTGCTTATGGGACCTGTGTTAATCACCTAAAGATGGTGAACTCCATATTTAGCATTTGTTTATGTTAGCGTTTGAGCTTGAATTATGGAGATGCTTTTGAAATCAGTATTTCCATTTTGGTTCAGAGAGCGGTATCGGACCACTCTCATGGATGAAACTAAACCAGATGAAAGTGCTCCAACCACCAGTGTGTATTCAGTCCATGGAGTTATATGGAAATAGTCACCTCCCTACACATTATATGAGTACTTTGGATGTCATGTCCTTAACACCAGCTGGTTCACGCTACAAATCCCCTATTGAGCCGTGCTGCTTCCTGACACAGCCCTAAAGCTCTGCTGGCAGGAACAAGGAGGGATGCTCTGACTCAGGGCACCATAGTGGGGGGATGTCTTATCTAGGAGATACAAATTGATTCCAGTTTGGGGTCTAAACTAGTAAAACATCCTTCTCTTAGAGGTGGAGGGCTTACTTTGTGATCAGTGGAAGACATAATCCTACAAATGCCTACAAAATCTGCATTAAATATGGTCTGTCCATATCAAAACATCTTGTGAAAGCCATTGGCTAAGGTCAGCATCTTATAAGGTTATGCTTTGGCATCCTAGAAATCTTTGCCTCAAAACTGCTTTATGCAAATATGTGCCTATATAGTAGTAAAATTATATTTAAAATGTTAATAATCATAAAAGAGAAACGGTTTTAAGACCTGTGGCTTGCAGCACATCTGGTCCTCTTGTCTCAGTGTTTCAGAGAAAAAAGCTCAGTGTTAAATACTTGGCTGATTTGGGCCTGCAGGCTTGAGAACCTGGTTTGGCTGTATCGTATGCTCAGGTAGGTAATAACTGGGTTTCAAGCTTGCACAGCTGTTTTGAGACCATTGTCTTTTCATTACACTTGTGCGTGTCATAGCTGAGTTCATCTTTCCATGTGTAAGTCTGACTCACCAGTGCATCGTGCAAAATTGTATGTGTGCTACTCTTACTCTTTCTCTCTCTTTGTGTGTTAAAATTAATATATACTTACCAAAGGAAAGCAGTGATGGTAACAGAGCCTTAAGTAGGGCAACTTTTATACAGTTACAGGAAATCATAATCCTCAATGAAGCTGCAAATTTGCACTTGTCAGTCCCTCTTTCTACTGACTTGTTTCTTGAGCTCATCAAAGAAAAATAAAAAAGGAGCATATTTTCCTCTTGCTACCCTTAGTAAGAACTACTGTGATGAAAACCTAGATTTTTAAATTTTTGTATTTACTTTTATCATTTTATTTAAAATCTCTACTTCTAAAATGCTGTGTCCATGTATGTCCTGGCTCTGAGGGGGTCTTGCCTGTAGCTGAGAGGATGGTAGCTTTGGACCAGCCATGCTGCTCTAGCTCCACAGCCCCTCTCCTACAATGACCCCTGCCCGTCTTTCATTCCCCAGTGCCTCTGCTCACATATACACCAGAGCAGAAGCGTGAAAATGCTCAGATGACTTCTGAAGACATTGTGGTGCACCCGTGCGTTGCTCATACTTCCAACCGTGCCTACCAACACCCTGACTGTTAATCCTGAGAGCTGCTGTCGCATTGTGCTCTCACCCGTGTGAATGCCATATGAACGAGGTG
>NW_010325173.1:33508-45167 GCF_000700745.2 Antrostomus carolinensis | reverse complement strand
AGGAGCTTGTTCAGGCCTTCTCCTCCTCTTCTTGCCTTATTTCTGTTCCATACTGTACTGCATTCAGAGGCAATCCTTGATCCCTATTGTATTTTCTAGGCTCTCTGAAAGTACTATTTCTACTACTAATGTAGAAATAACATTGATCTATTCAAAGCCCTACTCCTTTTTCTACTACAGAAGGATAATTCTTTACATAATTGTGCATTACTTTTGCTTTTCTGTCTGGTAATGGATTTTTTGTAAGTAATACTGTTCATTGCTGCCACTATTAACCCCCCTATTCTGTCACCCATTTAACTTGTCACATTACAATGTGTTTATTGAATCTTGTCTCAACTTGTACTTTAAGTACTGTAAGCCCAGTCCCTCATTAACTCCACAAAATCTTGATCAGATTGGAGCTTCTGTCTATTACCATAATGAAAATATTAAACAGTAATTTCCTCCTGAGATAGCAGTAGACATAGCATTGCTGGGACTCTTGAACTGCTTATCAAATAGAAATTTTAACACCTGTAGCTGAAATGAAGTGAAATACTCAGTGGCTGCTGTGCTAATGTTTCTATGAAGGGTATAAAACTGAAAAAGTATGCAAAACCAGTGACAATGCTTAGTATAAAAGTTTATTCAAACATTATGAAAAAGTGAGAGGAAATATTTTTCTGATATACAGTTTGATATTAACTTTTTTTATAGAGAAGTGATTTTTTTCTCAGCATTTTGTTGAGGAAATAAACTATCAAGGCTTCTATGCATGTTTCAGCTGTGGGTGTTAAGACATGACAACACTTCCCTCCCTCCCTCCCTCTCTCCCTCCCTCTCTCACCCCTCTGCAAGAATTTGATTCTTTGATCTTTGTCAGTGCAGGCAAGATAAATGCTGTATGCAGTGCTGTTGGGTTATTCCCAAACTAGGTTCTTCCATTAAGGATATTATTTTGAAATATATTATGACCTCTGACCAGTGATGAAATATCTTATGAAACTAGAGCTGTGTCTCTGCTTTTAGACTGGCAAAGACATTGATGATGCTTCAAGTTTGCAGTCTTGCTCAAGTCTTAAGAAACTAATTCATTGTGTCCAGTGGAAGCAGTGAGACAGGATGGTCATTAAGCAGTTACTTCACAATTACTCACCTGTTTCAGACAGTTATGCATCATCTGCAACAGCTCTTAACTTTAATTCTCCTGTGGTATGGAAATGCACAATTTAAATACTATTATAGTTTGATTCATGTTTTCCCTGTCATATTATATTATAGTATTTCTGGTGCTGTGGCAAGAACAGCTTTTATGAGTATCCATTGCTTTGGCTGTGTCTCGGTGTTTAATCACTCTACCACGAGCAATATCTCTGAAAGGGTAACAGGATGTGAACATCCTGGTTCATGAAGAACATATGCAACAAGATTATTAAACAATTAATCTCCATAGGTCATGTTTTCTTGGTGTATTAATACATGTTTCAAGCATTTTAGGAGGTATGAGACTACAGTAATAGATTTATTGGAACTGAAGCGTGGAATGTATGTCTTTAATTACAAGGTAACAGGTTTGGTGAATACAGTTAATTTCTTTGTTTTCTGCCACATTCTGTGAACCAAAATGATTGACAGTAAGTTCTCCAGAATGAGAGAATCATAGGATCATGGAGGTTGGAAGAGACTCTTAAGATGATTGAGTCCAACCATAAACATAACATTGCCAAGTCCACTACTAAACTATGTCCCTAAGTGCCACATCTACACATTTTCTAAATACCTCCGAGAGATGGTGACTTCATCACTTCCATGGGCAGCCTGTTCAAATGCTTGATAACCCTTTTGGAGAAGAAATTTTTCCTGATATCCAATCTAAACCTCCCCTGGTGCAATTTGAAGCCATTTCCTCTTGTCCCATCACTTGCTACTCTTCTCTCAGGAGAAGAGACCAACACCCACCTCACTACAGCCTCCTTTCAGGTAGTTGTAGAGAGCAATAACTTCTCCCCTTGGCCTCCTTTTCTCCAGGCTAAACAACCCCAGTTCCCTCAGCCACTCCTCATAAGACCTTCACCAGCTTTGCTGCCCTTCTTTGGACGTGCTCCAGGGCCTCCATGTCTGTTTTGTGGTGAGGGGCCCAAAACTGGACACAGCACTCGAAGTGCAGCCTCACCAGTGCTGAGTATAGGAGGACGATCACTTCCCTAGTGCTACTGGCCACACTATTTCTGATATAAGCCTGGATACTTTTGGCCTTCTTGGCCACCTGGGCACACTGCTGGCTCAGTTTCAGCTGGCTGTTGGCCAGCACCCCCAGATCCTTTTCTGCTGGGTAGCTTTCCAGCCATTCTTCCCCAAGCCTTTATCGTTGCATGGGGTTGTTGTGACCAAAGTGCAGACCCAGCACTTGGCCTTGCTGGACTTCATACAGTTGGCTTCGGCCTGTCTAGATCCCTCTGTAGAGCCTTTCTACCCTCAAGCAGATCAACACTCCCACAAAACTTGGTGTCATCTTTAGCTTTACTGAGGGTGTGCTTGATCTCTTTGTGCAGATCATTAATAAAGATATTAAAGAAAACTGGCCTTAATTTGATGGTGTGACCTTACTTAATCAAAAGCTCTTATGTCAAAGCAAAATTTACCAAGAAATCAGGTTATTTGTGGGAGATTTTTTTTAAGTTTCAGTAATTGTTCTCAAAACTTAATCAATTGTCATTGATCCCAGCGGTAGCTTATTATAGAACGGTGGATTGCACTTATTTTGTAAGAAATTATTGCAGTAATTTCTTCCTTCCTTTCCCACTTTCTCCCTTAAGTGTATATAACTGAATGATGGTCTTTCTGTGCCCTCCAGAGCTTTCCAAGGGAGAAGAGATCAGAAATGGACTAGTTTTACAAAAAATATTGCACCCTCCTTCTGAAATAAAGTGTTTCATAACTTAAAAGAATGACAAGCCTCAAGTCTGCTTTTCAAAAAGGTTTAAGTTGGGTAACTTCAATAAGAAATAGTATTAAAATTCCATTTTTCTGAAATGGTCAAATTTCAGCTATCAATTGTCATAGACCTTTAGTGAACAATTCCAGTCTAGAGATCTATATCAATGTATCATTTATTATTAAAGCTAATTGTTTGTTTAATTATTCACAGCACTGTCATGGATTGATTTCTCTGTGGTCTGGGGCTAGAATTTGACTTGAATTTTTAAATGAATTAGAGAAATATTTTGTATATTTTTTTAATTTGTAGTGTATGTAGTTAAAAAAGTAATTTATTTTTCCCTTAAAACATTTTTGTTTACTTGTTAATAATAATCTAAGTCTCAAATATAAAGAACAATAATTCTTATTTATGGATTGATTCTTATGTTTTAATTTGACATATTGCCTGGTATTAAAATATACTTAAAAGAAGATTACAGGACTTTGAATTAACTTCTACATTTACTGCTTCTGCAGAATAATATTAATATAACTTGACAGCCATGGTAAATGTAGACTGAGGGGAAAAGTTGATATATATCAAAGATCTGAATCCTACCCCTCTTGTCCAATCATTTGTGTGTATACATATGTCTGAGACTATACTGTCTATCTTGCTTCAGCTCTATGGGTATCTGATATACAAAGGCTTAAACCATAAGTCTTTAAATTAGAGTTGACTTTTGAGTGAACCTCCTGGCCTGTACCACGGTAGCATGAAATGGGGCTGTCAGATTCTTTCCCCAACCTGTATCGCATCAGTATGAAATAAGACCGTGAGACTTTTCCTCCTGCAATCCAAAGCCAGGTGCAGAATATCAAAATAGTAGCTTCTCGGACATATCACTGTCTATGTAATTTGTTTGTTAGCTTGTATAAAAGCAGGTTCCTCTCACAGCAAAGGTGGAGACCTCATCTATGAGTGGATGCACTGCGCAGGACTTCCCAGTTGATAGGGAAAGGCTCTCCAAATCCTTCGCTGTGACTGGGGCTGCCCAGTTGATGCTAAATATTTGGGCAATTGGTGATATATCTTTCTTAATCATTATGCAGAGATGTATAAGGGTGTGTGCTGAAAAGAGCAGAATTACATCCCATCTTGCATATCTTTTGTGTTGCAAAGCACTGCTTAGCTTCTCTCAAATTTATATTAGTTTAGGATTTAATAAGAACCCATCCCTACCAATATTAAAGAAGGCATTGAGCAGTGCGATACTTGGTGTCCCTTCTTATAATATCTGTAGGTGATGGTTCAGCTAAGGCTGTGTAAGGAAGAGATATGGGACCACAGCAGTCCAATGTATGCTTTTATTGTATACCCGTCTAGCTGTTCCTCAGTTTACAGGCTTCCTGAACCAAGGTCATATCTGAACTCTGTTGAATGCTGAATTTTAGTCAGTGAGCTTGCCTAAAATGATTTTTGATCTATGTTAGACTTTTAACATATGCTACATCATGTGACACTGTATTTATTTGTTTTGGAAAAAGTACTTTTTTTTTTTGTTTCTTTTCCAAACTTCTATTTACTAATTAAATTTTATTTGACACTTCATATCTCATTAAAATTAGAGATTATTATTTTCTATTTATCTTTCTAGATGACTCATGATTTTACAGAATTTTATGTCACTTTTGCCTTCTCTCTCATGGTCAGACTGGACAGCTCTACTGTATAATCCTTCTAAAACAGAAGTATTTTCCATTAATTTGTGTACTCTTGTGAGATGTTTGGTTAATTTTTTTAGCTCTTCATAATCTCAGTTTTTTGAGAATTACTCAGGGGTGCTGAACACACTTTTCATTCATATTCCTTCTGTCTTTAAGCACATATTAATCAGTGAATTGATCTTTCCTCCTATTTCAAGATAGCTATGGTTTTTTTTCAGAGCTTTAGATATGAAACCTTGATGGTTTTGTGACTGCAGTCCTGCTTTCTGATCAAAGACATTTTGTAAATGCATGGGATCACCTTTTATTTGCATGCTAACTAATTTCTTCAAAGAATTTTTGATACTTCTGTCTGTTATCCATTCTCTTACTGTCACTTTGCTGGCCCTTCTTGCTTATATCATGGATATTAATTTATCTAATGATGCTATCCGTTACTGTAATTTTCAGCACTGAAGCACTGATAAATTGTACAAATGGGATATTGCATGATAGTTATGACAATACTTTGGCAATTTCACATAAGAACTTTTTCAAACCTCCTGGGTGAACGCCATCTGGTCTTGGCAATTAGATACCATTCTTTATCGATCTATTCTACAGCCACTCTACTGACATATTATTTTAAGACAGTTTCTCATTCTACACGAAAGAAAGACTTGGTGTGGGATCTTTAAAAAAAAATCTCCTGGTACAAACAAATCTGTAGCCCTTTTGCTATCTGTTGTTGGCCATATGAGTTTCTTTCTAGGTTTCTAATTAATTTATTGTGTTTGAGGAAACACTATTATTGCTGCTATGCCCTTAGCAAATTGTTCTACAAATTCTTTACTAATAAATCTCATTATAATACACTTAAGTTGCCAGAATTGTGAGGTGTATTATTTGCATGTGACTTCTGTGACCCGTAGCTAACTTCTGTTTTCTTATAAAATAGGGAAACAAGATGATTACTTAGTGGCTTTTTGTTTGGTACTTCCATTGGTTTTATTTGGGTTTTTGTTTTGTTATGTTTTTTCTTCTTCCAGACCCTTGTCTTTGATCCTTCATTTTGTTATGGATTGTGGGCACAAGAACTGTCCCTCCCATGGCACTCCTGGACAGGTCATCTAGATGTGTTGTGAGGCACCACCTGTGAGCCCAGCAGGCACACCGTGGTGTGAGCTTCACTGGCACCACTGACCCATCTGTCTACTTGCCTGGGATTCACACGTGACAGGGCAGATAGCTTCACGCATCGTGTAGTATAGCAAACCAGAAAATGTGTGAGCTTTTGTTGGGCTTGTATTCTTCTGTGTCTGCTTTCACCAGTAGATTTTTCATGAGGCCTTTTGCTTCTGAATGCTAACAAAGACTAAGGCTTTATTATGCAATTCTTTTTATATTTTTTATTTTATTTTTTAAAGGTCCATGTTCCTGATAGTTATTTTCTTGCTTTACCAGACAACTTTGAGGAAGAAAGTAAGAATTCAGTTTGTATAAAGGTTTAGATTAATAGGTAGAAATTAGAAAACTAAGTTACTTTGGAGGTTCACAGCTTTCATGGCATTGCATGCAAAAAAAAAATCAAAAACCAACCTCTCTTATGAGGGGATGTGTGCATGTGTTGTTGGATACTTTGGAAATATTGGACAATGCTTGGAAAGATAAGGAGTGAAAACATGGCAAGATTAATATACATGAAAGTATGAGTAGGATATTGTTCTTCACATTGCAAATTACATTAAATATTTAGATATGATTCCTTAGTGCCATGATGGGACCTACCTGAGAGCACTCCCTTTTTTGCTTACAGTGATAATATTTTGGCTCCTGACACTTTTATTTTATGAAAAACTGGCTCTGATTTTGAGACATCCAGCAGCTTTTCATCTGTTATTACTTTAAATTTCATACTCCAATTAAATAAGGGAGGCAGGACTGTGTGAAATCAGAAAAATGTGCATAAAAACTTAGACCTTTTTTATCTAGTCTGCTAATGACTTTCAACACCTTTAAAAATATACAAAAACCCAAAAGAACAAAAAATCCTATTTAAAAAAATACCTTTTTAGACAAACATTATGGAGTAGATTCTCAGTTGTTGTAAGTTGTCACAACCCTATTTAAGTTAAAAGACTTGCTTCAATTTGTGCAAACTGAGGCTATGTGTAAGTCTTGAACTGTGGGGAAATGTTTAATTTACTTGTTACTGTCTGAGCATGGTTTGGGCAGTGAGGGCTCTTGTCCTGCCACTGTCACAGACTGGCTGTGTTAAGGGCAGCAGGGCTGTGGTGGGCTCTTGTGGGGTTGCTGAGAGCAGTTGCAGGGCCATTGCAGAGAAGTCCTGCTGAGGCCAGGTTGAAGCCGGGATGCATGCCTGCAGTCCTTGGGGAATTCAGTTGCCATGCTCTTAAGAAGTCTTTGAGCATGCACGAACTGAGACTTTCAGGAGCCTAGCTTTTTGTACTCTCTGCAGATGTTCAGAGGTGTGACAGGCAAGGTCCAGAGAGCAGAGCAGCCTCCTTCCTGTTTTGAAGCCTATGCCTCTCCAACAGCTGTTCACAGTTTGGTGCTGCTGTTGGCTATGTGTCTACACGGGATCTCCTCCCCATGCACTCTTTGCACCCACACATGCAAGTTTTCTGCCAAAAGTCTGTGTCTTGTCCCACCTGAGGAGTGTCCAGACCAGAGTGACTGGAATATAACACATCTCACAGTGTTTCTGGTTATCCCCCATCCTGGCTGCTCCTCAGGCTTTTTTCATCTCCCCTGCCTTTCTTTGATCCAGCATTTGACCAGCTAGTGGGGATGATGCTCTGGGACCCTGGGGAAAGGAATGGGTGTGGATGGGCTGTGCAAGCAGAGGAGTCTCTCTGGTTGGCAGAGGTGCTGGGGAAACCAGAGGGAGTCTTCCTTGGATGCATGGAGTGCTCTCCTCCCTGCTCTAATGGATTAAGAATGCAAGGGCTCCTCAGCCAAACTACTGCCAGCTTATTTGTTTGCTTTTAGCATGGGTTAAGTAGTGGAATTATTAAATGAGAAATGGCTGGATCTCTCTGCTAAAACAGTCCATGTAAAATGAATGCGTCCTAAAGCAGGCACCCTGGGTAGAATATTTCAGTTGAAATGGTTCAGATTGTCAAAGATATAATTGACCAAAACCACTCTTTAAACAGATTGTACAATTAATTGCAAGTGGTGCTTGCAGCCTCACCTATGTTTATACAAAGATACCTCTGAATGCTTCTTTTAAAATAATGATCTATTACTACTCCATAACTCTTCATTCTAGAGGCTCAAATAACTTTGTATTTTGGGATGGATGACTCTTCAAAGCCCTTGTGAGCTGGATGCTATTCAGTTAATTTTATGACTTATAGAAGTTGGCTGTCTCTTCGTCATCTGGCTGAACATTTCAATACAGAGTTATATTTTTATTAGTAATGCTGTTATTAATGAAAGTGCCAAGTTGTTACAGTGTTTTGTGGCATATTTGGTGGAGATTATTTGAGTAAAGTGGGACTCAAACAGCTTATTGGCTGGAGAAAGGCGTGTTTAGATTAATAATTTGGAGAATATTTTTATATCTAATAAATGCCTTAATTAAAAGATTCTACAGTCCTCCGAGACATTCAGATGCTTAGAACAATATATTTGGGTTAAAAAATAAATAATGAATACAATACCACCAAAGACAATAGGGAATATAGAATAATAAAATGTGAATATATCCTATTTTGTTATTCAATTGCTATTAAACACATGTTATGGAAGTGGAGTTCAGTAGTACAAATTGTCTTGTAAGCCAAGTAAAATGTATTTTATATGTCATTACTTTTTAAATCCACATAGTTTCTGTAATGCTATTGGTCTTTTTTATTTAATTTGTCAGGAGAGTTTTAGAAAAAAGTGGAAAAGTACCTTTAACTGAGATGATAAATGTGCTTTGGTTCTGAACTGAAACATGACTATAAAAATTGCACTTTTCTACCCAGGAGATCTGATCTCTGTATTTTTAGTCTGTTTCATTCATTAATTTTAAAGACTAAAAAAATCATCTTTCACTGGTTTTTATCCCAGTTGGTCAGTAAACTGTTATGTATCAAAAATAGATTTTATTTTGCTTTATACTTAATCACTGAAGTTGATAATTAATTCCCAGCTGCAGGGTCAAATTTTTCTAAGTTTGTCAGTCAAATTCCATAGTATTAATGATTTTAAATATTGAAGAATTGCACTGGTATAACTGAAGATGATGGGTTTTTTTCTTGGTGAAATTTTCTCTATTGGAAGCCCTACCTGGATGAAGAAGAAATTAGCTTGTCCTTCAAAACCCATTAGTCTGAGTTTTCCAACTACTAAGTCTGCACTTCTGTGGAGAAATTGTTTATCAATAAGGTGATCCAGCCTAGAAATAATCGAGGTAGTTCCATAAGCATCTCCAAGAATGGAGCCTCAGGAGAGACTTCTTGAGGTGGAATAAATTCTTGATACTTCAGTGGGCTTTGGACCATGCTTATGAATACATTCTTAAGTAGTTATTAACGTAATAAATAAATGTGCCTTGTGGCTATTACTTTCTTGAGATTTTCTAGGGAGTGGGGATATGGGAAGGGTTGCCATATTCTTAATTGGTGTTAAAATCAGACAAATAGTTTCTAATGTCTATTGCTGTTTTGACCACAAAAGAGAAAATACTATGAATTAAAATGTATACTTGTGTTTTTCATTTATTTTATTGTAGGCTTTCAAAGCTTTTATTTTCTTCTAATTTCCTGCTTCTGCTGACCTATTTTGCTAATACGCTTACCATCCTGTTTATTCATTAAATTGAAGGCCAACTAAATTTACTCTTATTTTATGTTTATTCAAAATCTTGGGGAAAGAAGCCATTCTGTTTTCTCACAATGCCCCCAAAGGTTCCAGCAATGTATATTATAGAGGAATTCATGCAAGCAGGTGGACTGAATTAATTACATTGTTATAACTACAGTCATTCTCCTTAGTCTGTACAGAGGGGATATGCATTGAACTTAAAAGTGCCTGCACTTTTGCTGCCTTAACACAGAAGCTTTACTGTGGAAGGAAGTTACAATCTGAAAGTGAAATCTATCCTGAGATATCGGGGATCTGCTGAATGTGCTTTCCTGGAGGAAAGGTCTGTGGTGCAGATGTAGAAGGGGGATGAACCACACAGCTGTAGTCTATTGGTTCCTGTTGCAACACGTGATGGACATGTGGTGCCTTCATCCCACTGCCCCTCAGAGATCTCTGGCAGTTCCTGAACATCTGGTTGGATGGTGACAGATCTGCTGAAAAACAGGAGCATGTCCACAGATGATGAGACCGCTATGGGTCACAAAATGTACATGAGGATGCTCATGTGTCTGGGGGTTCCCGAGTAGTGCCCTGAGATCCATGTTGGCCAACACTTGAAAGTTAATAAGTGCCTTCACTACCTGCCTCCTGCTCACCAAGTACAAACTCATTTTCCTTCCCGTGTGAGATGTTCTGAGAAGTGAATATGAAGGGGTGTGAAGGGAATTCCACTTTTTCTTTGATCTGTTCAAGAGAGGTTACTTCTGTTGACTGGCTTGAAGCATTCAAAAGCCCCTCTGAAACAGAGTGCTGGGAAATGTTTCATCTTTTCCTTATTGGTATCTGGATTATGGAAAAAGGGCAGACCTTAAATTTCATATTTCTATTCTGTGTCTCGTAAAGGTCATCTGTGTACAAATTTACAAAAAGATCTTATTATTATTCTTATTCCTTCTGTGGTATTCTTATGCTGGATAGGGAACCTCTAACATGGAGAAATGAAGTTGTTCCTTGGTGTTATTTCCACTTATTGGCCTGTAGAGGGGAGAGTTTAGGAGAGATAACTTGTGAGCATGTATGTAGTTACACAGCATGATCAGTTTAATTTGTATCAAGTAATAAATGCACGTGATAATGCAATTTATGCAACTATACAAAATAGAATGGTTGTTCAAATAATACATTTTTTTCCATGACAAACTCTGATTCAGATACAGAACTAATGTCTATATGTAAGCATCCAATGCAAGAATTTGCTA
Source organism: Antrostomus carolinensis (assembly GCF_000700745.2). NCBI lineage: Eukaryota > Metazoa > Chordata > Aves > Caprimulgiformes > Caprimulgidae > Antrostomus > Antrostomus carolinensis. The sequence goes on along the minus strand of NW_010325173.1, from coordinate 34,479 downwards.
CATTGATTTGCAGAGATTAGCTTCACTATATCATTGCCTAACGGCTGAAAGCTAGAAAAAAATTCTTCAGTAGCAGGATTAAGCACTGGGGAGTAATTAGGGACAAAACTTGCTCTCAGTTATTTCCATTAACTTCAAAATAACTGTAGCATGTTTTATGGAATTACGGGGGTGTGATTTATAGCCCAAAATACTCTTTTGTGTTCTCTTTCACTATCAGAGATCTATTTTAGGTCTGTATTTGCCTTTGAGGGCACTACAGTAGCTGCCAATATGAAACTTCTGGAGACTGCATTAATTTTAGGCCTGCTTTTCTGTTCTTGGCAGTTGGGAGATGCTCAGAAGCTGAGGCAGCCCAGGTACAGTGCATGGGGAAGGTTCCCATGTCTGACCAGCCTTGCCCATGGGGAGAGCCTTTCTACAGTTCGCAGCAGGTGCATCGTCTCTGAGTTAGTGGGAGCCAGGAAAAGTACTAAATTAATTAAATTCAGCTTCTTCCAACAGCTTGCAGAGAGGTGGGAAGGAAGAAATCATTGGAGATTCAGAGGGTAGGTTTCTGAAGGGTACTATAATTTGACAGACAATTGATAAACTTGGTTTCATAGCTCCATTTTACTTTAATAAATGAAAACAGGTACTTTCATTCTCTGGAATTAAGTGATAGCATGCTCGGCTTCCAGCAAAACAACAGCAGCTATCTAAAGCATCTTACTAGTGTAAGAAAGCTGATGAAGAGTATCGTTCCTATTTTAATACTAAAAAATTAGATTGCTTAGTTATTAAAATGACAGTTTCACCAAATCATTAAGACAACTCCCTTATCTTTGTGAATGCATGTACTAGAACTCCATATCGAGATCAAATATTCAGATTAGCTTCAACTGATTTACTTAACTTTCTAATTTAAGCAGCAACTGTGCTGCTGTAGTACATCAGCAAAGGAACTTGGAAGGAACTTGACTTTATTTGGA